>NC_135973.1:26620067-26892567 GCF_053455715.1 Rhinoraja longicauda | reverse complement strand
TGCAGTGTATGGCCGATGAAAGCAAGCTCTTCCATTGTGCAGGCCCCTTGTTGCGGAAGCCTCATTAGTATGTAGCAGAGATAGAGAGCCAGGAGTGGTGGCGGAGAGACTGCCGCTGCACGGTGTGGCTGGAAGGCCGTGGTCAAAGGCAGCACAAGCCTGAAGTGAGGATGCGCGCTGCAAGTTGTTGCAGTGCTCCGTGCGAGGACGGTGTTTTTTTTTACTATTGTCTTGTTTCCAGGGTCGGACACCCTATATTGAGTCGAGCAAATGGAAAGCAGAGCGCACAGCTTTTATGGCAGCTTTTTTTTTTTTTGGGTGGCGTTGCCTAGCAACCCCCCCCACGTTACAGTCAACAGCAACCGATTCACTGCGGCACTCACAAGTGGTCGGGATTTAGGGGCGAGGGTTACAAAGAGCCAGGGCTGTAACCTAACCTTTATTTGTCTCCGTCAGGACAAATCTTTTGTTTGTTTTTATGTCTTGTTTGCTCTGTAAAGCGTCTTTGAGTATCCTGAAAAGCGCTACATAAAATAAATGTATTATTATTATTATTATTACTTTGAAAGGAAAGTCTAGCATTTCTACAGCATCCTCCATGCAGCAAAATATTTTCCAGGCAACGAAGAGCTTTTAGAAGAGCAGACATTTTTGCAGTGCGGGCAAAAGTGGTGACTCATTTGTACTCAGAGTCGGAGTCCTACTGCCTGGTATTTTTAAGGATTTCTTCAATCATTTTCCACCTGCAGTGCTGATTGCAGGTTGGCGTCTGTGCTCCCTCCTGCAGTCTGCCAAGATGGCGTGATAATGGTTCATTTCCTTCGTAGCATTGTTAGGCTTGCCTCCACGTTAAAAAGGACACAAAGTGCTGGGGCAACTCAGCATCAGGGTCGGGCAGCATCTCCGGAGAACATGGACAGGCAGCATTTATGAGTCGGGACCCTTCTTCCTGATGCAGGAAATGCAGGAGACAATTTGCACCGAGCTACGCTGCTAACGAGAAGGCAATACATTCATCGCTAAGTGTGCAGAAACAAGGAAGGGCAGATGCTGGCTAATACACAAAAGGGCACAACGTGCTGGAGTAACTCAGCGAGTTGGGCAGCATGTCTGGAGAAAGTGGATAGGTGACATTTCGGGTCCGGACCCTTCTTCGGACTGTTTGCGGGGAGTCGAAGTCAAAGAAAGAGGGAAGAGGCAGGACAAAGCGTGGCAGGTAATAGGTGGACCAAAGGCAAGGCAAGTAGGAGGGGAGGGAGGGGAGGGAGGGGGAGAAATAGGTGTGAGTCTAGATGTGGTGCTGCAGTAGAGCTGCTGCCTTGCAGCGACAGAGAGCCGGGTTTGATCCTGACTAAGGGTGCTGTTTGTACGTTCTCCCTGTGACCGCGTGGGTTTTCTTCGGGTGCTCCGGTTTCTTCCCACACTCCGACGATGTACAGGTTTGTTGGTTAATTGGCTTTGGCAGAAAATTGTAAATTGTCCCTGATATTTAGGCTTGTGCCAGTGCATGGGGTGATCGCTGGTCAGCAAGGACTCTGGGCCGAAGGGCCTGTTTCCACGTTGTATCTCTAAAGTCTAAAGGCTAAAAAATAATATCTGTTCTTGTTGCTCTGAAGAAGCGTCTCGACCCGAAACGTCACCCATTCCTTTCTACTGAGATGCTGCCTGACCCGCTGAGTTACTCCAGCATTTTGGGATACCTTAGATTCAGGGATAATGCCTGAGGACTGGAGAGTTGCAGATGTCACACACTTGTAATGGATTGGGTGTCAGGATGAACCCGGTAATTACATAGCAGTCAGCCTAGTAGTTCAGTTGGTAGAGCTGCTGCCTCACAGCGCCAGAGACCCAGGTTCGAACCTGAACTCGGGTGCTGCCTGTGTTGAGTTTGAACATTCTCCCTTTGACCACGTCAACAGGCCATAAGGAATAGGAGTAGAATTAGGCCATTTGGCCCATTAAGTCTGCTCCACCATTCAATCATGGCTGATCTATCTCTCCCTCCTAACCCCATTCTCCTGCCTTCTCCCCATAACCTCTGACACCTGTGCTAATCAAGAATCTATCTATCTCTGTCCTAAAAAGTATCCACTGACTTGGCCTCTATTGCCTTCTGTGGCAAAGAATTCCACAGATTCACCACCCTCTGACTAAATAAAAATTTCCTCATCTCCTTCCTAAAAGAACGTCCTTTAATTCTGAGGCTATGACCTCTGGTCCAAGACTCTCCCACCAGTGGAAACATCCTCTCCACACCCACTCTATCCAAGCCCTTCATTATTCTGTACGTTTCAATGAGGTCTCCTCCCCTCATTCTTCTAGACTCCGGCAAATACAGGCCCAGTGCCGACAAACGCTCATCAGAGGTTGTGTAAGAAAATAACTGCAGATGCTGGTGCAAATCGAAGGTACTTATTTCACAAAATGCTGGAGCAACTCAGCAGGTCAGGCAGCATCTCAGGAGAGAAGGAACGGGTGACGTTTCGGGTCGAGACCCTTCTTCAGACTCATCGTAGGTTAATCCAATTGAACCTGTTTAACAATTTAACAGTGAATCCTGGATTTCGTGGGTTTCCTCCAGTCTGCTTGCACATCCCACAGACGTGCGGGTTTGTAAGTTAACCAGCCGTCTGTAAAATTCCCACCGCAGTGTAGAGAGGGAATGACAAAGTGGGATAACATGGAACTAGTGTGTAGTGGTGATCGATGGTACGTGTGGACTCGGTGGGCTGCAGGATCTGTTTCCATGCTGTAGAGCTGAGCTAGAGTTGGAAAGTATCGGCCGGTGTCGCAGTGCCATACCCACAGTACGCTCTTCTGTCAGATCTTCCAACATTTATAGAGAAAAGGATCGGGTGACGTTTCGGGTCGAGACCCTTCTTCAGACTCCAGTCTCTCCAGAGATGCTGCCTGACACCCGCTGAGTTATTCCAGCATCTTGTGTCTGCCTTCGATTTAAACCAGCATCTGCAGTTTTCTTTCCAAGAGTCAATTTATTTGTCACATACACATAAATGTGCAGTGAAATGAAAAATTACCCGCAGTTCAACAATAAGACCAAGAAGAATAATCAATAAAAATGCAATAACACATACAATCATAAACCAACACCAAACAAAAAGAAACATCCATCACAGTGAGTCTCCTCCAGTCACCTCCTCACTGTGATGGAAGGCCAGAATGTCTTTTTCTCTTCCCTGCCGTCTTCTCCCGCGGTCAGGCTGTTGGAGTTGCCACGTCGGGGCTCCCGGGGATCCCACATACCTTTCCCACATTTATAGTTACCAATCCCTCCACTTGTCAACTCGGGTGAATGAGCAATAAACCATGGCACAGTTAAAGAGGAGTGGGCGAGGACCAGCCAATATTTATGCCTTAAATGCCACAAAGCACATTACATGGTTATCATTCCTTTGCCATGTGTAAATTGACCACGGTGGTTAGGTGGTAAAGTGCTCTGGGAGGACCGAGGGTTGTGAAAGCTGCTGAATTATTCCAAGTCTTTTCTCTTTCTTGTTTTGTTAATGTTAATCCAGGGTTTACCATTAGAAGCAACTGCCAAGAGGTTTGCATTACACATTCTCCACTGGGGCTCGGTGGATTGGAACAATAAATGGATTCACATTTGGAAAAGGGAGGGGGGGGAGGTGGTGGGGAAATGACAGTCTTCCTAGATATTGTGCGTACAGTCTCTGAAATGTTGCACCTTACCAACACTAAACGTGACAGCACTTGTTTCCTTCACAAGTAATGTGTTTCTACAGACATGTTCTGTAAAGTGGTCTCCAGGCTTAACGTAGTTTCCTGGATGGCAAATGCATTGATAGAAACATTTGTAAGAATCAACCATTTCCCTTAGTGCCACTAAAGACGGCAATCTTGTGTGACTGCTTTCAATGGGTATCCAAGCATCTTACGCCACTGGGTGACGCAGTGACCCAGCTGGTAGAGCTACTGCCTCACAGCGCCAGATACCCAGGTTCCATCCTGACCTCAGTTGCTGTCTGTGTGGAGTTTGCACGTTTTCCCTGTGACCGTACAGGTCTCCTCCCACATCCCTAAGACGTGCAGGTTTGTTGGTTAATTGACCCTCTGGAAAAATTGCCCCTTGTGCGTGAGGAAAGTGGAATAACACAGTACGAGTGCGAACAGGTAATCGATGGCGGCATGGACTCAGTGCTTGATAACAGATGGCCAGTGAGTAAATTGGGCTGATTGATGATGGGTTCCATGCTGTGGATGGAATTAACCATGTATTCCTAACTGGTTCATTGTGGTGAGACTAGAATGGCTGCTTCTTAGCAGTGAAACTTCTTTTCACTGTACAGGTAGGTGCTCCCCGACTAACGATGCATCGACGTACGAAATTTCGACTTTACGATGGTGCAAACGCTGGGCAACGGCAGCGACCCGCAGCTCACTTCTGGCCACGTGACCAGGTGCATTTAAATGCATTTCACCGTACCATGTTTTCGGTTTCCGATGGGTTTATCGCAACGTAACCCCATCGTAAGTTGAGGAGCACCTGTAATCTAATTAATAGGGCCGCACAGTGGTAATTGGCTTCTGTGAATTGTCCCCAGTGCGTAAGATAGAACAGGCGTATGGCTGGTCGCTGGTCGGCATGGACTCGGTCGGCCAAGGGGCTGTGTCCACGCTGCATTTCTAAAACTAAACCTAAAATGTAAAAATAACTTGATTTTTGTTTTGTGGATGGAATTGGGGAATGAAGCTTTGAAGGCTCATGTATCTCCAAACAAACCCCTAAACCCTTGTATAAAAGCACGTTTAAAATTGTGTGTACGTGCATGTTGTACGCATGACAGGCGTTATGCTGAAGAAGTCACTTCCATGCACGAAACAAAAGATGATAATGGACATGTTTTCTTTCAAGCTAATGGAAGGTATGGAAGCTATTGGATTCAAGGGTCAGTTCATGTGCATGCATTCAGCATCTCCTGATGTCCCTGCTTCAGATCCTTGGCATTCCTGACTTCCAAGGAGGAGTTTAGTTTAGTACAGATGCTCCTCGACTTACGATGATGGGGTTATGTTCCGATAAACCCATCGAAAATTGAAAATATCATAAGTCGAAAATGCACGTAATACACCTGAAGGCATGGCTGACTGGGAGCTGCGGCTCGCTGCCGTTGCCCAGCATCACGAGAGAGTATCGTGCCGCAGATCGCTAGCCCGGGAAAAGATCAACATTCGAAGCACAGTCTCGACTGAACGTGTATCGCTTTTGCACTATCGTAAAGTCGAGATATCGTAAGTCGAAGCATCGTACGTAGATAAGCATCTGCATATTAACACATGTACGAGGTACAGTGAAAAGTTTTTATGTTGCGTGCTGTCCAATCCACGAGAAAACTATACATTATCACAATGAAGCCATCACACTGTACGGTTACATGATAAAGGGAATATGGTTTAGTGCAAGATAAAACGGCACGGTAGCGCAGCGGTAGAGTTGCTGCTTTACAGCGAATGCAGCGCCGGAGACTCAGGTTCGATCCTGACTACGGGTGCTACACTGTAAGGAGTTTGTACGTTCTCCCCGTGACCTGCGTGGGTTTTCTCCGAGATCTTCGGTTTCCTCCCACACTCCAAAGACGTACAGGTATGTAGGTTAATTGGCTGGGTAGATGTAAAAAATTGTCCCTAGTGGGTGTAGGATAGTGTTAATGTACGGGGATCACTGGGCGGCACGGACTTGGAGGGCCGAAAAGGCCTGTTTCCGGCTGTATATATATGATATGATATGATAATGTCCGGTAAAGTCCGATTAAAGTTCTTCAGTCTAATGAAGGGTCTTCAGACTTCTGGGTTACTCCATCTTCTTATGTCTATCTTCTAAGTCTGATTAAAAATAGTCCGAGGGTCTCCAATGAGGTAGATGGTAGGTCAGGACTGCTCTCTAGTTGGTGAGAAGATGATTCCCCGTTGCCTGATCACACTGGGAAGAAACTGTCCCTAAATCTGGAGGTGTGCGTTTTCAAACTTATGTACCTCTTGCCCGATGGGAGAGGGGGGAAGAGGGAGTGACCGGGGTGAGACTGGTCCTCGATTATGCTGGTGGCCTTGCCGAGGCAGCGTGAAGTGTGGATGGAGTCAATGGAAAGGGAGGTTGGTTTGTGCGATGGTCTGGGCAGTGGGCAGAAGGTGTTGCTGTCATCAAATTACTGCGTGCTTTAACCGTCTCACCCTCTTGTGTCTTTTGGACAGGACTGGATCTAAAGGAGTTGAAAGTGAACATGGCGGAGAGACCACTAGAGCCGGGACACGTCTGCTCAGAAGGATTCAAGAAGGATGTGACGGGAAGAGATCTCTTTGGATATGTGGGCATCGAAGCCGTCCTGGATCAGATGAGGCGTAAAGCCATGAAGACCGGGTTTGAATTCAACGTCATGGTCGTAGGTAAGTACAACTGCCTGGGGCTGTGGGTGCCGACCCTGCAGAGTGCCACCTACCTCGCTGATTGATAGCAAAACTGTGCTGTGTCCAGCTTCCTTTATACATGTTGGAAACTGTGTTTTGTGTAACTTTAATACGACAAGGAAGGCCCATTTTCTTTCCAATAGAGGAAATATAAATTGTGAAAAACTGTCAGGAGCTCAAACAAATCTTTTACACAGTGACTTAATTATGGGACAGATGTGCTTGAAGCTCTTGACCTCTAACCTTTGCAGCTTTACTTCAGAGACGGCGAAACAATTCTACCAATTCCCTTGGGAACCTCTAAACTCTCTACTGTGGAGATTCCCAATTTGATTCATTTTTCCCAGTGGGCATGCTAAACCCATGAGTGCAATTATTACATAAATGCAAATTGCGGCACGGTGGCGCAGCGGTAGAGTTGCTGCCTTACCGCGCCAGAGACCCTGATTCGGTCCTGACCACGGGGAGCTGCCTGTACGGAGTTTGTACGTTCTTCCTGTGGCCACGTGGGATTTCTCCGGTTATTCCGGTTCCCTCCCACACTCCAAAGACATTCAGGTTTGTAGGTCAATCGGCTTCAGTAAAAATGGTAAATTGTCCCTCGTGTGTACGATAGTGCGAGTGTGCGGGGGATCACTGGTCGGCACGGACTCGGTTCCGCGTTGTTTCCGCGTTGTGGCTCAAACTTAACTAAACTAAACTTTGAAGGATTAAAGGAAGCTTTGACGTATATTTCTTCTTGATTCACAAAATGCTGGAGTAACTCAGCAGGTCAGGCAGCATCTCAGGAGAGAAGGAATGAGTGACGTTTCGGGTCGAGACCCTTCTTCAGACTGAAGAAGGGTCTCGACCCGAAACGCTTTTTCAGACTGAAGAAGGGTCTCGACCCGAAATGTCACCCATTCCATCTCTCCTGAGATGCTGCCTGACCTGCTGAGTTACTCCAGCATTTTGTGAAATAAATACCTTCGATTTGTACCAGCATCTGCAGTTATTTTCTTACATTTCTTCTTGATTCCAGCAGTTGGAGAGACTGCAGGAATAGATTGGGATTTCACTAGACTGCCCTTCCCCTGAGCATGATGCTTTATGACCATTCAAATGAGAGGCAGTGCGATGAAAAGTGTAGGAAGGAACTGCAGAATGTAAACAGAAAAAGCTGGAGTAACTCAGCGGGACAGGTAGCATCTCTGGAGAGAAGAAATGGGTGGCGTTTCGGGTCGAGACGGGTCCCGACCCGAAACATCACCCATTCCTTCTCTCCAGAGATGCTGTCTGTCCCGCTGAGTTACTCCAGCTGTTTGTGTCTGTCTTCAGTGCGATGAAAATGTCTTTGCTTCAACTGTCTTGATCTTTACTCCAGTTACAGGGTCCAGTGCAGTGGTGGATAGGTTATGGGACTCGCAATTAGTGTTCAGTTTAGTTTAGTGATACAGTGCGGAAACAGGCCCTTCGGCCCACCGAGTCGGCGCCGACCAGCGATCCCCGTACACTAGGACTATCCTACACACTAGGGATAAATTACAATCTTTACAGAAGCCAATTAACTTGCAAACCTGTACGTCTTTGGAGTTTGGGAGAAAACATGTAAGGCAGCAACTCTACTGCTGCGCCACCGTGCCGGGCACACAGTTCTAGAGACATGATTTTGAATCCAACGTGGAATAGAAAATTTAAAATCAATTATATAAAAGCGGAACTACAGACAGCAATGGTCACCATGAAACAAATGGATTGAGTTAAGAACTCAATCTGGCTAACTGGGCGAACCTGCCACACTTACCCGCTCAGGCCGAACTGCGACTACAAGCCCACTAATATGGTTGACTCTTGACTGCCCCCCTGGGGTCAGGGTCAATAAGGAATGGACAGTAAATGGCATTGTTATTGGTGTGGACATTAAATGTAGGAGTAACTCAGTGGGTCAGGCAGCATCTCTGGAGAACGATCGGTGACTTTTTGGATTGGGGCCCTTCTTCAGATAGGTTCCAGTCTGAAGAATGGGTCCAGAACCAAAACGTCACCTATCCCTGTTCTCCAGGGATGCTGCCTGACCCACTGAGTTCCTCCAGAACTTTGCGTCCTTTTGTACCATCAATGTCATTGAAGCTCTTTTAAATGAATGAATATGAATGCTTTAGCTTTAGGGTGTAAAACTGGGAATACTGTGCAGTTCTGATGTAAGGTCAAAGTTCTGAAGTGTTCACTTAATTTCTCCAAGATATTGGGCTTTTCCAGGATTGTTGGAAGTAAAAGCAGAAAATGCTGGAAGCACTCGGCAAGTCAGGCAGCATCTGTGGAGAGAGAAACCGAGCTGACATTTTTGTCAGGTACTGCCTGGTGAAGGTTCTTTTGTCAGGTACTCCCTGGTTCTGACAAAGGGTCTTGGACCTGCCACATTAACTCTAATCCATGAGGTTATGGTTTTTTTTTAAAGTACAAAATAAAAACAGAAATAGCTAGAAATACTCAACAGGACAGGTAGCATCTCCATAGAGCGAAAAGCAGAGTCATTGTAGGAGGCAGAAGCAAGAACTAAAGATGCTGGTTCACGCAAAAGGACAGCAAGTGCCAAGTATTTCAGTGGTTCAGGCAGCATCTCTGGAGGACATTGATAGGTGGCATTTTGGGTTGGGATCTTTCTTCGGATTGGATAAGGGTTCCAACCTGTAACATCACCTATCCATGTTCTCCAGAGGCGGTACCTGACCCGCTGAGTTACTCCAGCATTTTGTGCCCTTTTGTTACATTAAGTGGTTGCTGGTTTGTCATTAGAACTATGCCTAATTATTAACTAACTACGTGTCGATCTACCTTTTGTAATTATCTACCTAATTGACTATCTAGATCTATTCTTTTTTCAGCCATCTTAGCCATCTTTATCTGTCTACCAAGATATCTAAATGTATCTTAACAGTTCCAAGTGGTTAATGTGAAATGCAATGCAAGCCATAGTCTTTATTGTATTTATTTAAACCTCTATCCATGAACTGTTTCTTTTACAGAGTTAGAATTGCACAATTATAGATTGAGGTTGGTGAGTAAGGCTGCCCACAGCACCGTAGTTGCTGGTTTGAAACCAGTTGGAACCAGGATCTAGTTGAATATTGTGGAAGGTGTAAATCCTGCCACATCAGGCATCCAGCTCATTGGACCAGGTCAGTAGAAGGGCCTCTATTGGTAGATCAGTAAATCAGAAGAAGGACCTCTATTGGTAGATCAGTAGAAGGGTCTCTATTGGTAGATCAGTAGGAGGGCCTCTATTGGTAGGTCAGTAGAAGGGCCTCTATTGGTAAATCAGTAGAAGGGCCTCTATTGGTAGATCAGTAGAAGGGCCTCTATTGGTAGATCAGCAGAAGGACCTCTATTGGTAGATCAGTAGAAGGGCCTCTGTTGGTAGATCAGTGGATCAGTAGAAGGGCCTCTATTGGTAGATCAGTAGAAGGGCCTCTATTGGTAGATCAGCAGAAGGACCTCTATTGGTAGATCAGTAGAAGGGCCTCTGTTGGTAGATCAGTGGATCAGTAGAAGGGCCTCTATTGGTAGATCAGTAGAAGGGCCTCTATTGGTAGATCAGCAGAAGGACATCTATTGGTAGATCAGTAGAAGGGCCTCTGTTGGTAGATCAGCAGAAGGACCTCTATTGGTAGATCAGTGGATCAGTAAATCAGAAGAAGGGCCTCTATTGGTAGATCAGTAGAAGGGCCTCTGTTGGTAGATCAGTAGAAGGGTCTCTATTGGTAGATCAGTAGGAGGGCCTCTATTGGTAGATCAGTAGAAGGGCCTCTATTGGTAGATCAGTAGAAGGGCCTCTATTGGTAGATCAGCAGAAGGACCTCTATTGGTAGATCAGTAGAAGGGCCTCTGTTGGTAGATCAGCAGAAGGACCTCTAATGATAGATCAGTGGATCAGTAGAAGGGCCTCTAGAGTCACTGACTCTCTGGAGGGAAGGATCTCTGGAGAGGAGGAATGAGTGACGTTTTAGGTCGAGACTTCGAAGAAGGGTCTCGACCCGAGTCGTCACCTATTCCTTCTCTCCAGAGATGCTGCCTGGCCCGGCTGAGTTGCTCTGGCATTTTGTGCATCTGTGAAACATTGTTCCATGTGTCTGTAATTGTAGCCATCTCCATCACCTCCTCTGGCAGCTTGTTCCACGTACTCCCCTCCCTCTGTGGAAAGAATTGCCTCACGGGTCCCCCTTTAAATCCTTCCCCTCTCACTTTAAATCTAAGCCCTCTAATTTTAGACTCACCTACTCTGGGAAAGAGACAATGATCCACCATTTCTAACCCCCTCGTGATTTTACTAAAACAAAAACATCTGGTGAGCTTTTTTTAACTATGACAATTAATAAAGGGAGCAAATGAAAGAGATCAATTTGCTTTGCAGCAAATTTCGATTGCAACACAGCCATATTTCTTTTTGCAGCTTATTTTGTGATTTGGGATGGACCTTACTAATGTGACTGTAGAATTACTCTAGAATTGTGTAAGGATTTATTGCCTTGTTTTTTAACTACTTGTTTCTTTGAAGTTTATCCAAACCATTTTGTAATGCATTACCGAGTGCTTTGTGAGACCTTGTGCTGTTATCAGATGTTTGTGAAAGGGTTTTTAGATAATATTTTATTAATGAATGAAACACATTAGCCATACTGAAGCTTGCGAATTGAGGCCAAAGTGTAGAAGGTGCTTGTATGTATGTGAAGTCATACGGTTTACAAACGTTAATGTTGAAAAGTTCAATATAATTGCTGAACAAGCTCAGTTTTCAAGGCCCTGCACAGTCTGCAAGATATCTAACTTAATTTCCCTAAATATTCCATCACACATTTTCCGTGACAACTGGAAATCCTGTCAAATGAAGGAAGTCATTGTAAGACCGTCTTTAATGAGATCAATTCACCCTCAAGGTAAAGTCCTCCCTTGGGAAAATTAAGCTGACCTTAATAGTTTCAGCTAATCAATCAACATTATTGACCTCATCAGTGAGAGGGCATCTTTTTTTTGCTGGCTGAATCGTTCCAGTTTTTAGATTTTGTTGAGTCGATAAGAAAATATTTCTTAATAAAGTCTGAAACTTGTGTGATCATCTCTCCTCTGCAGGTTAGAGAGTAGAGAGGGAGATACAGGATGCAGGTGGGTGGAGAAAGTGGATAGGGATTCTGGTAAATCAGTGACACATAATGTGGGTGGACAGGCAGTTATCTCCTCCCTCTGCATTGCAACGAGTCTCTTCTGAAGCTGTGCCGTTGGAAGATTTAGGTTAGTCTAGATAAGTTAGTTTAGTTCATTGTCAAAGGCTTTATCGTTACGTGCTATCCAGTCAGCAGAGTGTGGCAGAGTGTGTCAGCAGAGTGTGTACATGATTAACTCAAGATAAACACAAAAAGCTGCAGTAACTCATCGTGACAGGCAGCATCTCTGGAGAGAAGGAATGGGTGGCGTTTTCGGTCGAGACAATTCTTCAGAGTCTGTGTCTATCTTCAGTAGAAGCGGGGCTTCAGTCTGAAGGAGGGTCTCGACCCGAAGCGTCGCCCATTCCTTCTCTCCAGCCTGTCCGGCTGAGTTTTATGTGTCTATCTTTGGTTTAAATCAGCATTTGCAGTTCCTTCCTACACGATTACACTCAAGCAAGGGAATAACATTTAGTGCAAGGTAAAGTCCGATTAAAGATAGCCTGAGAAAGATTGTATACTCCTGTCATGATCTTTTACACCTCTATAAGGTCACCCCTCATCCCCCTGTGCTCCAAGGAATAAAGTCCTCACCTGCTCAACCTCTCTCTCTGGTTCAGGCTCCAGAGTCCAGGCTCGTAAAGCTTCTCTGCTCCCTCTCCAGCTTAAAGACAAACTTCCATTGATGCTTCAGCTTAGTTTATGCTGACAAATAGAATGATTCAATCTCCACCAGGCTCTCTGCAGGGTGGACACTGCCTTATCCACCCATTAGAACGGGTGTCAAGGGCTGGGGGAAGAAGGCAAGAAAATGGGATTAGGAGGCAGAGATCAGACATGATTGAATGACGGAGTAGACTCGACGGGCCGAATGGCCTAATCCTGCTCCTAAAACCTGTGAACTTGTCGGGTGTATTTTCTGGCACCTGCTGTATCTTCTCTCAGACACTCAGCAGCCAGTGTCTGGAGACAATCTCCTTCCTGATTTCTCCTCTCTCTAAGGGAAAGGGCAGAGTTTGCACACTGGAAGGTTGATCATGGGAGGGCACGTGGATGATCAGCCATGATCACATTGAATGGCAGTGCAGGCTCGAAGGGCCGAATGGCCTACTTCTGCACCTATTGTCTCTGTATCTATGGCACAGCTGTAAGGAGGCCAGGTCGTAGAGTCACACAGCACGTAAACAGGCCTTCACCATAACTCGTCCATGCAGACCATGATACCCCATCTCAGCTTGTCCAAGTTGCCTGCGTTTGGTTCATACCCCTCTAAACCGTTCCTGCCCGTGTACCTTTCAAATGTTGTTATTGTATCTGCTTCAATTACCACCGCGGGCAGCTTGAACCATATCCCCACCACCCTCTGAGTGAAAATTTGCCCCTCAGATACCTATTAAATCTTTCCCTTCTCACTTTAAACTTATGTCCTCTGGTTCTTGATTACCTAACCCTGGGTAAAACACTCTGTGCTTTTACCCTATCCATTCCCCTCATGATTTTATACACCTGTGAACAAATTATGACATCATCATTTTCTTTTGAACTGTGATTCTATTTGTTAAATTCATGAGTTGTAAGCCGGATTATTTACTTTGATAATATTATCCCACCACAGTGAAAGTCATCCAACAGCTTTCTCTGACTTTAGAGATGCAGCGCGCAAACAGGCCCTTCGGCCCACCGAGTCCGTGCCGACCAGCGCTCACCCTGTACACCAACACTGTCCTGCACACTAGGGACAATTTACAATTAACAGAAGCCAATTAATCTACAAAACTGTATGTCTTTGGAGTGTGGGCGGAAACCGGGGCGCCTGGAGAAAGCCCACGTGGTCACGGGGGGAACGTACAAACTCCGTACAGACAGTGGCCGTCGTCAGGATCGAACCCGGATCCCTGGCACTGTAAGGCAGCAACCCCACTGTCGCGCCACCGAGCTGCCCCTCTCTGCTCCTCCATCCCGGTTAAAACTTCTCCTTTCAGCTTGCATTTCCTCGCTTTGCTCTTCCTACCAAAATCTACCCTACCATTTCTGCGTTGAATTTCATCAGCGTGTCTTCGGACACTGACTGCCGAGTGTCTGAGAGAAGATATAGCCGGTGCCAGAAAATACACCACCCACCACCCGACAAGTTCACAAATTATAGGAGTAGAATTAGGCCATTCGGCCCATCAAGTCTACCCCGCCATTCAATCATGGCTGATCTCTGCCTGCTAATCCCATTTTCCTGCCTTCTCCCCAGAACCCTTGACACCCGTTCTAATCAAGAATTTGTCTATCTCTGCCTTAAAAATATCCACTGACTTGGCCTCCACAGCCTTCTGTGGCAATGAGTTCCGGAGATTAACTACCCTCTGACTAAAGAAGTTGCTCCTCACCTCCTTTCTAAAAGAGTGCCCTAAGAGCGCCTTTCCAAATGAACAGCCATGTGTGCGATTTCTCCAGATCGGCCTTTCCCGTAATACTGCGTTCAGCTTCACTGCTGAATCCCAAACCTTCCTTAAACTGTACCAGATGTCACGTCAGCGTAGCTGATAATTTGGAATGTGCAAATGTTTAATTGCAGCTTCTGACCACTTAGGACATTGAAGTGTAATTGAATTGGCATTAAGAAAATATTTGTGCAGCTTTGTCTAACGAGCCAACGTTCAAAGCTGGCTGCAATATCAGAATTGTGAGAAAAAATTGCTACTTCCATGTACAGTTTGGAGGAAAACTCAATGAAAATGGTAGTTAAGTGATCGTTAATGCTAAATAACTTAGGTTAATTGAATGTGCTGAGGCAAGGCTGGTGTGGGCTTGGTGCATGTGCTTCCACAGCTGCTGGAGTGTTATTGCAGTTGGATTCACAAGGGTGACGGATTGTATGTTCACGGGGCAATGATGGAAGGAAACTGGAGACTTTTCTGGAGGCGTAACACTGCTTACTAATGAAGATGGTATCCAGCTTACACTTTTTAAGGAACAGCATCATTTGGAACGAATTATTCGGATTATCTTTCTTCGGACTTTGCTGGCTTTACCTTGCACTAAACGTTATTCCCTTATCATGTGCCTATACACTGTAAATGGCTTCCCACTGACTGGTTAGCACGCTACAAAATCTTTTCACTGCACCTCGGTACACGCAACAATAAACTAAACATAACCGAACTGACCTCCATGCGCGCTGATGTTTATTCGACTCAGCTGATTTCTCAGAGAGGTTTTGGTGTGCCGAAGGGACTTGTCAGAATTTTCTGCGTATCTGTGTCAATAGAGTGTACTTCACTCGATTCGCTCAAGTGGGATAGGAAGAAACCTAGATGGAGAAATAGCTCCAGTGATAAAGGCAAGAAGCTTTACTTTAGTTCAGTTTAGTTTAGTTCAGTTTAGTTTAGTTTAGTTTAGTTTAGAGATACGGCATGGAAACAGGCCCTTTGGACCACTGAGTCTGCACCGACCAGCGATCACCCCGTACACTAGTTCTATCCTGCACTCAAGGGATAATTTAGAGAAGCCGATTAACCTACCAACCCGCATGACTTCGGAAAACGGGAGGAAACTGGAGCACCCGGGAACAGGGAGGGCGTGCAAACTCTGCACAGACAGCACCCGAGGTCAGGATCGACCCCGGGTATTTGGCAATGTAAGTCAGAAACACTACTGCTGCACCACTGTGCCGCCCACATTGTATCTGTGTCAATACTGTGCATTATTAAGGTACTGTTCCTGGTCCTTCAGAAAATTCACTCAAGTGGACTGGGAAAGGACCTCAGATAGACACAAAATGCTGGAGTAACTCAGTGGGCCTGGCAGCATCTCTGGAAAGGAATAGGTGGCGTTTCAGGTCGAGACGCTTCAGTCCCGAGGGTAACGGGAGAGGGACTCTAGAGGTATCAAAAGGTCCAGAGCAAATCACAGCCGGCACCGATGACGGAAGAAAGGTGGAGCCCACAATGGTCCATTGTTTGCCTGTGGTAGAGGTGACAATGAAGGGATGCGGCGAGACTAGTAGTACAACGCGTGGGGGGAGGGACAGAGAGAGAGATGGATAGCAAGGGTTACTCGAAGTCAGAGAAACCTAGCTGGGTTGTAAGCTGCCCAAGTGGAATATGAGGTGCTGTTCCGAGATGGAGAGAGGGGTCCTATAATAAAGGCGAGAAGAAATCTGGGGCAATTGTAGCAAAGAGCTAAAGAAGTGATGATTTAAAAGGTGAATATTAAAGGGGACAAGGAACAAGGGGACCAAAAATTGAGAATTTTGAGCAATTTATTTTCTGGAATCTGTGAAAACCTGCCAATACTTCAGTACAGAAGCAGGGCTATTAGAAAATACACTGGAATTTAGAAGGTTGAGCGGGGATCTTATCGAAACATATAAGATTATTAAGGGGTTGGACACGTTAGAGGCAGGAAGCATGTTCCCAATGTTTGGGGAGTCCAGAACCAGGGGCCACAGTTTAAGACTAAGGGGTAGGCCATTTAGAACAGAGATGAGGAAAAACTTTTTCAGTCAGAGAGTTGTAAATCTGTGGAATTCTCTGCCTCAGAAGGCAGTGGAGGCCAATTCTCTTGAATGCATTCAAGAGAGAGCTAGATAGAGCTCTTAAGGATAGCGGAGTCAGGGGGTATGGGGAGAAGGCAGGAACGGGGTACTGATTGAGAATGATCAGCCATGATCACATTGAATGGTGGTGCTGGCTCGAAGGGCCGAATGGCCTACTCCTGCACCTATTGTCTATTGTCTCTAAAATCATATACAGGGAGGCTGTGTACAGTAAATGGTGGGCCGTTAAGAAATAGAAACATAGAAAATAGGTGCAGGAGTAGGCCATTCGGCCCTTCGAGCCAGCACTGCCATTCAATATGATCATAGCTGATCATCCAAAATCAGTACCCCGTTCCTACTTTCTCCCCATATCCCTTGATTCCCTTAGTCCTAAGAGCTCGATCTGACTCTCTGATTTTACGGCAAGATTCGGGGGTTCGAGCCATAGTTCACTGAAAGCGGCATGCTTGTCTTCATAGGTTTGGGCACAGAGCATAAAATGTGGGATGTGTAGGAAGGAACTGCAGATGCTGGTTTATACTGAAGACAGGCACAAAATGCCGGTGCAACTCAGCGGGTCAGGCAGCATCTCTGGAGAGAAGGAATGGGTGACTTCAGAGAAACATTCAATTGGAGTGATATTGGACTGGCACGTAAACAGGCACGACATAGAAAGATACAGATCTAAAGTGGGCAAATGGAATTAGTGGAGCTAGGAAAAAAGGTCGGCACAGATGCAGTGGGCTGAAATGCCCATTTTTTGCTATGTAACTGTGATTCTATGGCTTTACGGCCCATTGATCATTGAGATATAAGGGCAAAGCAGCCTGTCGAGAGCATTTTATTGTCATCTGTCCCAAAACAGTTTTGTTGTCACCTGTCCCAAAACAATACGGCATTCTTACTTGCAGCAGCACAACAGATATGTAAACATAGTACTCTGTAAACACCATAAACGTGTAGGAAGGGACTGCAGATGTGTAGGAAAAAAACTGCAGTTGCTGGTTTAAATCGAAGGTAGACACAAAATGCTGGAGTAACTCAGCGGGTCAGGCAGCATCTCGGGAGAGAAGGAATGGGTGATGTTTCGGGTTGAGACCCTTCTTCAGGGTCTTCTGAAGAAGGGTCTCAACCCGAAACGTCACCCATTCCTTCTCTCCCGAGATGCTACCTGACCTGCTGAGTTACTCCAGCATTTTGTGTCTGCCAAGGGACCGCAGATGTCAAGTCAAAGTCAAAGTCAAAGTCAATTTTATTGTCAATCCTCAGCCAGTTTACACAGACAGAAAATCGAAATACCGTTTCCCACAATCCCGAGGAACAAAGTGCATAAAACAAAAGGCACAGCAAACAACAATCAACATAAAATATAAAATATAAAATATAGTCACTTCAAATTTTTTTTTTTTTAAAGTGTCTGGTGCTGGATGTGCGTGTGTGTGGGGTGTTAAAGTCCAGGTCCCATAGGGGCAGGGGAGAGAGGAGGAAGGGAGGGGAGAGAGTTCAGCATCCTGACAGCCTGGTGGAAAAAACTGTTCTTTAGTCGGGTGGTGCTTGACCTCAGGCTGCGAAACCTTCTCCCTGAAGGCAGGAGGGTGAAGAGGCTGTTGGAGGGGTGGGAGGGGTCACCCACAATGCTCAATGCTTTGCGGGTGAGGCGGGTGGTGTAAAGGACCAGGAGTGTTGGGAGTGAGGCGCCAGTGATCCTCTCAGCAGTGTTCACTATGCGCTGCAGGGTCTTACGGCTGGAGGCTGTGCAGTTTCCGAACCACACAGTGATGCAGCTGCTGAGGATGCTCTCGATGGCACCTCGGTAAAAAGTGTACATGATGGGTGTGGGGGCTCCCGCTCTCTTCAGTTTGCGGAGGAAGTAGAGGCGCTGCTGGGCTTTCTTGGCGATGGACGTGATGTTGTTGCTCCAGGAGAGATCCTCGGTGATGTTCACCCCCAGAAATTTGGTGCTGCTCACCTGCTCCACAGCAGCACCATTGATGGTCAATGGGTGGGGGTGTTGGGATGCTGGTTTACACCGAAGACAGACACCAAAGTGCTGGAGTAACTCAGCGGGACAGGCAGCATTTCTGGAGAGAAGGAATGGGTGACATTTCGGGTCGAGTCTGAAGAAGGGTCTCGACCCGAAACGTCACCCATTCCTTCACTCCAGAGATGCTGCCTGTCCCGCTGAGTTGCTCCTGATATTGAAACGTAGTACTCTGTAAACATCATAATTAACAAATAAAAAGAAGTTCTGTGTATAAAATCAAACAATAATAGTGTAAAGACAAAAACAATGCCTGAAGTCTATGTAGTTCAGAGCTTAGTTGGAGGTTGTATTGTTTAATAGTCTGATGGTTGTAGGGAAGAAGCTGCTGCTGAACCTGAATGTCACAGTTTTCAAGCTTCTCTACCTTTTTCCGGATGGCAGGAGTGAAATGAGAGGGTGGTCAGGGTGGTGAGGGTCTCTGATGATGCCGGCTGCTTTTTTGAGGCAGCGACTCCTGGAGATCCCTTCGATGGTGGGGAGGTCAGTGCCCGCGATGGACCGTTCAACACTTGGAACAAACCTCCAATTATCCTGGCGAGGAATGAGTGAAGTTGAGCCACTTGAAGTTGTGGAAGTTGACGTTGACCTAGAAGCGGGTAGAATAGGTCAACGGTGGCAGGCGGCACGGTGGCACGGCGGTAGAGTTGCTGCCTTACAGCGAATGCAGCGCCGGAGACTCAGGTTCGATCCTGACTACGGGCGCCGTCTGTACGGAGTTTGTACGTTCTCCCCGTGACCTGCGTGGGTTTTCTCCGAGATCGCACCTGGAGTACTGTGTGCAGTTTTGGTCTCAAAATTTGTGGAAGGATATTCTTGCTATTCAGGGCATGCAGCATAGGTTTACTAGGTTAATTCCCGGAATGGTGGGACTGTCATATGTTGAAAGACTGGAGCGACTGGAATTTAGAAGGATGAGAGGGGATCTTATCGAAACATATAAGATTATTAAGGGGTTGGACACGTTAGAGGCAGGAAACATGTTCCCAATGTTGGGGGAGTCCAGAACCAGGGGCCACAGTTTAAGAATAAGGGGTAAGCCATTTAGAACAGGGATGAGGAAAAACTTTTTCAGTCAGAGAGTTGTGAATCTGTGGAATTCTCTGCCTCAGAGGGCAGTGGAGGCCAATTCTCTGAATACATTCAAGAGAGAGCTAGATAGAGCTCTTAAGGATAGCGGAGTCAGGGGGTATGGGGAGAAAGCAGGAACGGGGTACTGATTGAGAATGATCAGCCATGATCACATTGAATGGCGGTGCTGGCTCGAAGGGCCGAATGGCCTACTCCTGCACCTATTGTCTATTGTCTATCTTCGGTTTCCTCCCACACTCCAAAGACATACAGGTATGTAGGTTAATTGGCTGGGCAAATGTAAAAAAAATTGTCCCTAGTGTGTGTAGGATAGTGTTAATGTGCGGGGATCGCTGGGCGGCGCGGACCCGGTGGGCCGAAGGGCCTGTTTCCGCTCTGTATCTCTAAATCTAAAAAATCTAATAAACCCGATTTGAAATGGGGTACCTGGGTTCTGCCAAAGACAGGGAATTGCAGAGCAACTGGGTAAAATTGCTGCTGAGAATACCCAGCTCCACAACATTTAGGAGCCAGAGTCCCAGGTATCCTTTCTGGCACATTGGCCTTCTAAACTAAACTGAACTATACGATACGATAGAACTTTATTTATCCCAGGAAGGAAATCGATCTGCCGACAGTCATGAAACACAAGATGCACGAAACATGAAATTAAGGTGACGAGTGGAAAGGATTGTGGATATACAAAGACTGGGGAGGGGGGGGGGGGAGGGGGAGGGGAGGGGAGGGGGTAGGAGGATAGGGGGTAGGAGGAGAGGAGTCAGTCCACCCCACGACAGAAGGGGGAGGAGTTGAACAGTTTGACAGCCACAGGGAAGAAGGATCTCCTGTAGCTAAACTAAACTAAACACAGCACTTTTCTCACTAAAGTTCCATTGATTGAGGTGCTGGATTTTGTGTGCCGACCCAACAAAAGTCTATTTTAATAGCCCTTGCGTCCAATGTGTCACTTTTGTTCTAAATTTTTGCCAAGTCCATAAATCATTGCACATCATGGCTGTGCATTCCTTTCAAATGAAGTGTATTTATACGCGCATCCTGGACTCCTTCAGTTCTGGTATCATGGCCCTCCTATTTTTAATTGTTCCACCACCAGTGGTGGGTCCTTCAAGATCCTCACTTCTGCCATTCCCTCCTCTTCCCTCCCTGTCTCTGCACTCTCCCTTCTCAGGATATTTCTTCAAAGTCAACTCTTCAAATTTGGGCTCATCTTTCCCTGGTTCATGATGGATTTTATTGTGTATCTGTCGTCCAGGTTTCTGAGGAAGGGACTGAAAGATTATTTTGTCGTTTCAAAATGTTGTGACTGAAATATGCTGTAATTCCTATTAAATGATCTTGGATGACAAATGGGCAACGGGGGCTACATTATGTCATGTTGTCCCATTCCCACCTCTCTTCCTGCTTTACGAGAATGATCCCAGGAATGAGTGGGTGAACCTATGATGAGCGGTTTATGGCACTGGGCCTGTACTCGCTGGAGATTAGAAGGATGAGGGGGAACCTCATTGAAACTTACCGAATAGTGAAAGGCCTGATTCGAGTGGATGTGGGGAGGATGTTTCCACTAGTGGGAGAGTCTAGGACCAGAGGTGATCGCCTCAGGATTAAAGGACGTTCCTTTAGGAAGAACTAGACAAAGTGGACCCGTTGGGCCCGAACCTCTCCGGCATTGGTGCAGTACCCTCTCCTCCCCCCTCCCCCTTCCCCTCCCCCCTCCCCCTTCCCCTCCCCCTCCCTCCTCCCCCCTCACTCCCCCTCTCTCTCCCCTCCCCCTCCCTCCCCTCCCCCTCCCTCCCTCTCCCCTCCCTCCTCCCCTCCCCCCTCCAACCCCCCCTCCCCCTCTCCCTCCCCTCCCCCCTCTCCTTCCCCCTTCCCCTCCTCCCCTTCCCCTCGCGCCCTTCCCCTACCCCCCCACTCCATTCCCTTCAACCCCCCTTATCCTCCCTCCCTCCCCAGGAGATAAATTTAAACTTTAAAATGAGAATAATTAAAAAAATATAACACCAATTTCAATGAAACTTCTTCCATTAGCACCAAAGGGAGGGCAGTGAGTAAGGTGGGCCTAAAATTGTCGCTCCCCTCTCCCCTCTCCCCTCGCCCCTCCCCCTCCCCCCTCTCTCCTCTCGCTCGGCCCCACCCCGGCGGAGACTCGCACGTCGGCAGTCAGCGTTGAACGTACGGGCACTGGTAAGTGCTTTTCGCAGCCAACGGCTCCACGGAGGGGAGTGGGCGTGGCGGTCGAGTGGGTGGAAGGGGGAGGGCAGGGGGAGGGTGGGGAAGGGGGAGGATGGGGGTAGGGGGAGGGTGGGGGTGGGGGGAGGAAGGGGAGAGTGGGGGTGGGGGTCGGGGAGAGTGGGGGTCGGGGAGAGTGGGGGTGGGGGGAGGGGGAGGGGAGAGTGGGGGTGGGGGGTGGGGGGAGGAAGGAGGAGGAGGCAGTGGGGGTGGGAGGAACAGTGGGGGGAAGGGGGACAGTTGGGGGCAGTAGAGAGTGGGGGTGGGGAGGAGGGGAGAGTGGGGGTGGGGAGGGAGGTGGGGGTCAGGAGAGGGGGAGGGGGGGAATAGGGTTTGGGAGGGGGGAATGGGGGTGGAGGCAGGGCTGGGGGAGTGGGGGTGGGGGCAGGGGAGGGACAAGTGGGGGTGGGGTAGGGGGGATGGAGTGGGTCAGTGGGTGAGGAGGGGGGATAAGGGGGATTGAATGGGGGGGGTTGAGGGTGCTACACCAATACAGGAGAGGCCTTGAGTTCAGAGCTCACTCAGTGACGACACCCTCTCCCCTTCCCTGTTCCCCCTCTACGAGGAATGGGCCCAACGGGTCCACTTGGTCTAGTAATTTCTAAATCTGAACACATTAACTTTCCTGTCAAAAGGTTGTGGGTTCAATTTCAATTCCAGAAATTTGAGTCATGCCTGATTTTAATGTGTGTGAGGAAGTGTTGCACAGTTGTGCTTTGAACGAATAGCGATTGAGAGGCTGCAATGCTGTTTTGACGAAGAGCAAGGAATATTTCCCCAGAATCCTGGGCGTTGTATTGTCATTCCACCAGCATTTACAAACGGGATACTTGCTCATTGTCATGAGGCCAAGTCAATAGATATTTTTAAGGCGCAGATTGACAGTTTCTTGATTAGTGCGGGTATCAGGGGATATCGGGAGAAGTCAGGAGAAAGGGGTTGAGAGGGAAAGATAGATCAGCTGTAATCGAATGGCGGCGTAGGCTTGATGGGCCGAATGGCCTTTTTCTGCTCCTTTAACTTATGAACTTGTGGATGATTTTAGAGAGCTTGCTTTGATGTAAGTGGCTGGTTAAATGTGTGGGAAGGAACTGGCAGATGCTGGTTTAAACCGAAGATAGACATAAAACCTGGAGTACCTCAGTGGGTCAGGCCGCATCTCTGCAGATGCAGACGTTTCGGATCTACAAACAAGGGACTGCAGATGCTGGATTAGAAAAAAAGGACACAAAGTGCTGGAGTAACAGCAGGTCCTTTTCTCCAGAGATGCTGCCTGACCCGCTGAGTTACTCCAGCACTTTGTGCCTTTGATTCTAAACCAGCATCTGCAGCCCCTTGTTTGTAGAAGTTAATATTTGTCGCCCTGTTCCTTTTCTCCAGAGATGCTGTCTGGCCTGCTGAGTTACTCCAGGTTTTTGTGTCTGGCTGGTTCAATGGTACAGTAGGTTCATGAAGGCTCGTTGCAGGTTCGGCCTGGCCCAGTGTGGCCAATGGTGTTCTCCGCCGCTCTGTGCAGGGCTTCCAGCGGCCCACACCACCATTGAGGCCGTGCACTCCCTCCCTCCTCTCGGGCCCGCGGGGCGAGCAGGGTCTGGGCTCGGCAGCCTCCGTCTCTGGGGGGGATCCCGGTTCCGCGGCGGGTGAGCCAGGCCTGATGTTGGGTAAGGCCGCGCCGCACGGGGGCGACCGTGCGTTCCCTCCAATACGAAAGTGGCCATGCTGCTAGAACCACCTACAGGTCCACCGTGGCACGATTCTCCAGCGCCCTTGGTTCCAGAGCTTCGCCGCACTGTCTGTTTAGCCAGACCAACAAGAGGTCACGGCCTCTGAGAGGAGTCTAACGGTACCGGGGCAGGTGCCGTTAGTACAGTGCCTAGGCAGCCGGGATACCAACCGGCACAGTTGCCTTGGAGGTCGACCATGGGACCGGATCTGCCGGAGTTCCAGAGCCCCGGCCACAGGCGGCAGATTCCACCCGCCGAACGGCCACGGAAGTCCCGGTGAGGTCGAAATCGGCCTCCTTACCCAGCCTAGGCGACCCCAATTTTCCAGAGCGCTTTAATAATTTTGTCCGGATTAAAGGAGGTGCCGGATCGCCAGTTGCCGGAAAACTGGTGGTGGACTTCCACTGGATGTAAGACCCCTTGGAACTCGGTGAGGCCACAGAAACCATAAATGCAGCTCTTCCATTGCTTGTTATTTTGAGACACGCTTGAAGGTGAATTATATTTTCTCCGTAACCACACATTGAATTGTCGAGGGGTCTCTGCAGTTGTGTGTGGCCCTGAGATCGCTAACGGACTCACAAGCACAGCTGTGAGTGCATCCACCGCGAAAACTTAAGGAAAGTACAGAGATTTAATAAATCCATACTCCATTAAGCTGCACAGCGGTGGAGTTGCTGCCTTGCAGCGCCAGAGAGCCGGGTTCGATCCTGACTACGGGTGCTGTCCGTGCGGAGTTTCACAGTCCCAGCTGCAGCCGCCCACAAAGGCCCTTGGCAGCCGTAACCTCCGTCTGGTCATCTGTTGACCCCTTCCTCGCCCGGCCATCTTCAGCCTTCGTGGTGCCTCCCACAGCCGACCTGGAGGGTGTGGAAGGCAAGACCCCCCCCCCACCCCACCCCACCCCCCTGGGTTCCTTCCATGTCCAGCGACCGCCGCCATCATCAGCTCCTCCCGCCTCCTCTCCGGTCTTCGCGGGTGAGCAGGGGCCGGGCTCAGTAGCTTCCCTCTCCTGCGTGCGCGGCGTGCGAGCCAGGCCTGCTGCTGGCAGTCTGACTTTTAAGAAGGGGAGGGAAGTGACTGAACGGCTGCGATCAGATAACGTCAGTGCACTGTGCACGTGGGAACCATGTTAGACACAAAGCACCGGAGTAACTCAGCTGGTCGGGCAGCATCTCTGGAGAAAAGGAATGGGTGACGTTTCGGGTGGAGTCCCTTCTTCAGACGGAGAGTCAGGGGAGAGGGGAACTAGAGCTATGAAAAGGTGCAAAGAACAGAACAGGTCAGAGCTGGCACTGATGGCCAAAGAGCCCACACTAGTCTATTGTCCCATGATAACAAAGGGATAACATAACATTAAAACTATCAATGTGTCGGAAGGAACTGCAGATGCTGGTTTACACCAAGATCAACACAAAATACTGGAGTAACTCAGCGGAACAGGCAGCATCTCTGGAGAGAAGGAATGGGTGACGCTTTGGGTCGAGGCCCTTCTTCAGGCTAGCAGGACGACCAGGGTGGGGGAGGGACAGTGAGAGAGGGAATGCAAGGGCTACTTGAAATGAGAGAAAGTCAATATTCATACCGCTGGGTTGTAAGCTGCCCAAACAAAACATGAGGTGCTGTTCCTCCGATGTGCGTGTGGCCTCACACTGACAGTGGAGGAGGCCCAGGGCAGAAAGTTCCGTGTGGGAATGGGAGGGGGAGTTAAGGTGTTTGGCAACCGGGAGATCTGGCCCTGGTACCTGGGGACGTGATGCTGATCTGTGCCTGTGACGGGTTGCACTGTACAGTCCCCTGGGCTTCCCAGTGTGGGGGAGGTGAGCAGAGCGCACGTTCCACCAACAGCATAATGACAGCTTCATGTGGGGACAGTTAACGTCAGCTCTTAAACGATTAACAATCAAAGTCATGAAATGGGTCCCTTTTTGTTCCTGTGTCAGTCCCCAGCTGGGATGTGGCAAGCCTGTTGTAAATTACAGGATCAACTCCTTAGCTGCTTTAGGAATGCACATTGACCCTCTTTTACAGGGCCTGTTAATTCTCCAGGCACAAGGCAGACTACTAGACAAAATAGAGATACAGATACAGTGCGGAGGCAGGCAGGCCCTTCGGCCCACCCAGTCCGTGCTAACCAGCGATCCCCATACTCTCAAACTATTCCTACACACAAGGGACAATTTACAATTCTTACCAAAGCCAATCAACGATACAAACCTGTACGTCTTTGGAGTTGTAGAGGGAACCGGAGCACCCGGAGAAAACCCACGCGGCCACAGGGAGAACGTACCGGAGCACCCGTAGTCAGGATCGAACTCGGGTCTTTGTCGCTGGAAGGCAGCAACTCTACCGCTGCGTCACGTGCCACCCGCTTAACTCATGACATTTAAAAATTTTCAAAAATAAACTTTAAATCTGAATTTAAAAATCTATACAAAGCAAAATCCGTGCCAGAAACTCTTTATACATTCTCAGTGTGTATACAGTGGCACAGCAGTAGTGTTGCTGCCTTACAGCACCAGAGACCCAGCTTTGACCCTGACCGTGGGTACAGGCAACTAGACACAATGATTAACATATGCTTTTTTTTACATTTCAAAAATAAGCTTTAATCAGAATTTTTTTCAATGTGCAAAAATGCACAGTGGCACAGCGGTTGACTTACTGCCTTACAGCGCCAGAAACCTGGGTTCAATCCTGCCTCCGGGTGCTATTTGTACAGAGTCTGTACGTTCTCCCTGTGTGACCGCATGGATTTTCTCCGGGTGCTCCGGTTTCTTCCCACACTCCAAAGACGTGCAGGTGCAAAGTCATTCCAAAGACCTGCAGGTTTGTAGGTTAATTGGCTGCTGTAAATTGCCCCTAGTTTGTAGGATCCGAAACTGGGATAACATGGAACGGGTGATCGATGGTCGGTGTGGGCTGTCGGTGAGCTGATGGGCCTGTTTCCACGCTGCGTCTCTAAACAGAAACAAACATTCAGTGGTGTCATACTCAGTAGCGCCTATCTTTAAACAAAACAGCATTGCCAATAGTTATGTGACTGCCGTTGGAACATCTGATTCTGGCAGTAATGACCGAGAGGTGTAGGGTTATAACTGATCATCAACCTTCTCGTGTCAACTGATCAACAAAATGCACTGCTCAGCAGTTTGTCCTGACAGCACCATAACCAATGTGTAGGAAGGAACTGCAGATGCTGGTTTAAACCAAAGGTAGACAAAGGAATGAGTGGATCAACCTATGATGAGCGTTTGTTGGCACAGGGCCTGTACTCGCTGGAGTTTGGAAGAATGATGGGGGAACCTCAATGAAACATACAGAATAGTGAAAGGCTTGGAGAGAGTGTATGTGGAGAGGATGTTTCCACTGGTGGGAGAGTCTAGGTCCAGAGGTCACAGCCTCAAAATTAAAGGACGTTCCTTTAGGAAGGAGATGAGGAAAAATGTCTTTAGTCAGAGGGTGGTGAATCTGTGGAATTCTTTGCCACAGAAGGCTGTGGACGCCAAGTCAGTGGATATTTTTAAGGCATAGATAGATTCTTGATGAGTACAGGTGTCAGAGGTTATGGAGAGAAGGCAGAAGAACGGAGTTAGGAGGGAGAGATTGATCAGCCATGATTGAATGGTGGAATAGACTTGATGGGCCGAATGGCCTAATTCTACTCCTATCACTTATGACTTTATGACATAAAAAGCTGAATTTACTCAGCGGGTCAGGCAGCATCTCTGGTGAGAAGGAATGGGTGACGTTTCGGGTCGAGACCACTCTTCAGACAGTATCAAGAAGGACCTTCGACCCTAAACGTCACGTATTCCTTTCCTCCAGAGATGCTGCCTGACCCGCTGAGTTACTCCAGCTTTTTCTGTGAAGCACCATAACCAGTGTTGTTCTGCCTTTGAATGTCCTGTCAAGTGAGGTGTTGAACAACAAGAGTGTCTTGTCTGTCAGCAGTTTGATGAAACAATCCCATGCTTTCCCTCGAGCACGAAGCAGGAGCTGTGAACGTGGCAGGATGCAACATCTTTGTTTAACGAGTCGGTATTTGACCCTGAATTCCCTAAAGGACATTCCCCCTCCCCTCCCTCTCCCACCTCCAGTGTCACTCTTATATTGGGAACATACTGCATTCTACAAAACAGGGAGCTACAGAGACAAAACAGGCAGCTGGCCCAGGAACACAAAGAGACCATCCCCATCATGTCTAAAATACAATACAATACAATACAATACAATACAAACTTTATTGTCATTCTGCAGTGTACAAGTACAGAGACAACGAAATGCAGTTAGCATCTTAACCAGAGTGCATGCGATGGAATAGTAAAACATATAATATATACAGTAATTCAGTAACGGTAGTGGAAATTCCAGTGAGCGAGATCAGTCACTGATGGGAGGAGTGCCCGAGGGGGGGTTGGGTGGGGGGGAGATGGCAGCAATCACCGAAGCGCAGAGTTAAGTAAGGTAACGACCGCAGGAAAGAAGCTGTTCCTGAACCTGCAGGTCCGGGAACGGAGAGACCTGTAGCGCCTCCCAGATGGGAGGAGGGTAAACAATCTGTGGTTGGGGTGAGAGCTGTCCTTGACGATGCAGCGCGCCCTTCGCAGACATCGCCTACTCTGGATAGACTCAATGGAGGGGAGTGAGGAACCAGTGATGCATTGGGCAGTTTTCACCACCCTCTGCAGTGCTTTCCGGTCGGAGACAGAGCAGTTGCCATACCATACTGTGATACAGTTAGTAAGGATGCTCTCGATAGTGCAGCGGTAGAAGTTCACCAGAATCTGAGGAGACAGATGGACCTTCTTTAGCCTCCTCAGGAAGAAGAGACGCTGGTGAGCCTTCTTGATCAGTGTTGAGGTATTGTGGGTCCAAGAGAGGTCATCAGAAATGTTGACACCCAAGAACCTGAAACTGGAAACACGCTCCACCTCCGTCCCGTTAATATGGATGGGAGCGTGAGTGAGACCTTTCTCTCAGTAATTCTACCGCATAGTAAAAACACCTTCTATCAGAAAATGCCACGGGGTGGCGCAGCGGTAAAGTTACTGCCTTACAGCGCCAGAGACCGGGTTTGATCCTGACTGCAGGTGCTGCCTGCACTGAGTTTGTACGTTCTCACCGTGACCACGTGGGTTTTCGCCGGGTGCTCCTGTTTCCTCCCGCATTCCACAAATCAGCTGCTTCGTAAGTTAATTGGCTCTTGTAAAAATTGTCCCCAGTGTGTAGGATAGAACTAATGTACGGGGATCACTGGTCGGCACGGACTCGGTGGGCCGAAGAGCCCTTTTCCACACTGCGCCTCTAAGCTAAACTAAGCTACATCTATTCATAATATTAAAAGAGGATTAAAACAAATCATGCTTACCAATTTGCATTCGCTCATTACCTGCATGTTTTACTGACCTCTATATATACAGCCGGAAACAGGCCTTTTCGGCCTTCCAAGTCCGTGCCGCCCAGCGATCCCCGTACATTAACACTATCCTACACCCACTAGGGACAATTTTTACATTTACCCAGCCAATTAACCTACATACCTGTACGTCTTTGGAGTGTGCGAGGAAACCGAAGATCTCGGAGAAAACCCACGCAGGTCACGGGGAGAACGTACAAACTCCTTACAGTGCAGCACCCGTAGTCAGGATCGAACCTGAGTCTCCGGCGCTGCATTCGCTGTAAAGCAGCAACTCTACCGCTGCGCTACCGTGCCGCCTAGTTTGATTAGTTTGCAAAGTAGTTCTTGCTTCTCCCTCGTCCATCATTCATAGCCACAGCCACGTTCCCAATCTCACCCTCCCAACACCAGTCCCATACCTTTAGCTGGAAAGGACCCAAGTTGTGGAATTCCTCCAATGATCCTCCCCATATCTCTTCCCACCCAAAAGATGCTCCTTAAAACCCTGGCTTTCTGCAATAAGCATTTGTCATCTGCTACAGCCCCTCTGAGCAGCTCCGGTTCAACGTTTTGTTTAATATTGTTTCTCTGTAGTGTCTTTGGAAGTTTTCATAGAGTCATACTGTGTGGAAAAAGACCCTTCAGCCCAACCTGCCCACGCCAGCCAACATGCCACATCTACACTAGTCCCACCTGCCTCTGTTTGGCCCACATCTAAACCTATCCTATCCATGTACCTGTCTAAATGTTTCTTAAACGTTGCAATAGTATCTGCATCAACAACTTTCTCCGGCAGCTCGTTCCGTACACCCACCACCCTTTGTGTAAAAAAAGTAACCTCTCAGGTTCCTAGTAAATCTCCCCCCATCAACCCCCCTCCCCCCCCCCCCACATTCCATAGACGTACAGGTGTGTAGGTTAATTGGCTTTGGTATAAAGATTGTAAGTTATCTCTAGTGTGTGGGAGCGTGTTAGTGTACGGGGTGATCGCTGATCAGCGCAGAATCGGTGGGCCAAAGGGACCTGTTACTGTGCTGTGTCTCTAAAGTCTACAATTCTGGACATTTTGATGCACAGACTCTTGGCCCAGGGGTGACTTGGGAAGTTTAAAGAAACTGCATGGAAACAGGCCCTTCGGCCCACCATGACCACTCAGACCATCCATCATCCGCTCATGTTATTTCTATGTGAGCTCACTTTCGCATCCACTTCCTGCACACTACTTCAATTCACAGAGGCCATTTAACCTACAGACCCGCACATCCTTGAGATGCAGGGGGAAACTGGAGCACCCTGAGGAAACCCACGTGGTCACAGGGAAAACATGCAAACTCCACTCAGACAACACCCGAGGTCAGGATCGAACCTGGGTCTCTGGCGCTGTGAGGCAACAGTTTTACCAGCTGCGTCATTATGTCACCCTTTGATTAATCATGAAGCTGTTCTCAATTATCATCATAGGTTGATCAGATAATGTGCAAATAATGTACATTTTGTGTGTTTCCTTTATACGTGGTATCTCGAGGGGGCTGTTAGGACAGTGGTGCAGCTGGTAGAGCTGCTGCCTCACAGATAGAGACCCGGGTTCAATCTTGATCTCGGGATCTCTCTCTGTGTGGAGTTTGCACGTTCTCCCTGTGCCTGCATGGGTTTCTTCCTGTTTCCTCCCACATCCCAAAGACGTGTGGGTTTGTGGGTTAATTGGCCTCTGCAGATTGTCCCTTGTGTGCAGGGAGTGGGACGAGAAAGTGGGACAACACAGTAGCGTGGAGTCAGTGGGCCGAAGGGCCTGTTTCTACGATGTATCTCTAAACTAAACTTGGCGCACAATTTTAAATATTTACGCAACCTTGAGGAGGTCCAAGGTGCTGTCATAAACACTGGTGTTTAACTTTTGAGAATTATTTCCAGCATAATTTATCAATTGTAAAAGTGCAATTTCCTTGAGCAACAGTTGTAACTGCAGGGTTTGGAGTCATCTGTGCTGAGGCAGCTTGTTAATGTACCATTAACTTAATGGTCCAGCTGTGAAAAATAACTTGTTACAGCAACTTAAGCAGAAAAGGATATTTGAACACTACAGGGAGTCCCTCACAAACTTGGGCCCAGTCACAGTTACCATTACATTGATTGTTTTTAATTTCTTGCACAGTTTTAGTGAATACTAGACCAAGTGGACCCGTTGGGCCCAAACCTCTCCTGCATTGGTGCAGCACCCTCTCCTCTCCCCCTCTCCTCCTCTCCTCTTCCCCCCCTCCCTCCTCCCCTCCGCTCCTCCTCTTTCCCCCCCCCTCCCCCCCTCCGCTCCTCCTCTTTCCCCCCCCTCCCCCCCCTTATCCTCCCTCCTCCCCCCTCCCTCCACCCTCCCTCCCTAGGAGATAGATTTAAACTTAAAAATGTGAATAACTTTAAAAATATAACACCGATTTCAATGAAACTTCTTCCATTAGCACCAAAGGGACGACGGTGAGTAAGGTGGGCCTAAAATTGTCGCGCTATCGTGTACCGTTTTGGCTGTAGTTCAGGAACAAACAAACAAACAAACGAGAGTTTTAGTATATAGATATATATTGCTTGCTTTGGAGATTTGGTCAGGTTCATGGATAGATTTTTTTTTGATTTTTTTAAATAAACCTTATTCAGAATAAACAATGTATTTGAATTTAAAAACTGTGCCAAACCTCTTCATACATTCTCATTGTCTAGACATTCAATATTGTCTCACTCTGCAAGTAGTGTAAGAAAATAACTGCAGATGCTGGTACAAATCGAAGGTATTTATTTCACAAAGTGCTGGAGTAACTCAGCAGGTCAGGCAGCATCTCAGGAGAGAAAGAATGGGTGACGTTTCGGGGTCGAGACCCTTCTTCAGAACTCTGCAGTGTTCACCCTTATCTTTAACAGAAAGGAAATGGATAGGAAACCCCACTATAAGCACACGGAAGGAGATGGGCTAAATGCAGGCAACTAGCTCAAGATGGCTTCTTGGTCAGCACAGACTTGTTGGGCCGAAGGGCCATGCTCTATAACTCTATGAAATTCTACCAATTAATGCCTAGCTTGGGCATAAAGAGACAGAGCACTGAAGATGAAAGTAATTATCAACGGAGTATTGGGAGCTGCTACGAAATAGCAAGACGTTTGACGTTTGCCCAAGACGTTTAGTTTAGAGATATAATGCAGAAACAGGTCCTTCGGCCCACTAAGTCCACGCCGACCATGATCCCCGTACACTAGCCCTGTCCTACACATGGGATAATTTCCATTTTACCGAAGCCAAATTAACCTGCAAACCTGCACGTCTTTGTAGTGTGCAAGGAAACCGGAGCATCCAGAGAAAACGCACGCAGTCACAGGGGAGAACGTGCAAACTCCGTACAGACAGCACACGTAGTCAGGATCGAACCCGGGTCTCTGGCGCTGTGAGGCAGCAACTCTACTGCTGCGCCACCGTGCCGCATCAAATGCTCACTGTCTGTAAAAATCAACTTTCCCCTTTGCAAAGTCAGGGTGCCTAGGGTTGTGAAAGACACCAAATTTACTTCTTTGGTAACCTCGACGAACTTGCATTAAAATTTAGGAAGCTGGAATAAAGTTTCACAAGCTGTCACAGCTACAGCCCGTGAAAGGAATTAAACATTCTGACAACTTTCACTTCATGTGGCCCTTTGGTATTAGTGTTTATGTGTTGTTTCTGAACTACTTCTGCCTGCTCGCCTTGCCCTTTTATACTACATTTTCCTCCACGCTCTCTTTAAAATTGGCATCTTTTCCCACATTAACAGCCATGGGAAACATTTAAAACATAGGGTGAATTTTTCTTCACCAAAAGTTTGCTTTATTTGTAAAATGGAATCGTCAGTTTGACTGATAGAAACATACAGCATGGAAACAGGCCCTTCGGCCCACCAAGTCCATGCCAACCATCAATCACCCATTCACACTAGTTCATAAGTTCTTAAATCGCAGGAGCAGAATTAGGCCATTCGGCCCATCGAGTCTACTCTGCCATTCAATCATGGCTGATCCATCTTTCCCTCTCAACCCCATTCTCCTGCCTTCTCCCCATTACTCTTGACAACTTTACTGATCAACAACCTGTCAATCTTCACCTTAAAAACACCCATTGACTTGCCTCCATGGCCGTCTGTGGCAATGAATTCCACAGATTCACCACCCTCTGAAATTCCACCTCATTTCCATTCTAAAGATGCGTCCTATTATTCTGAGGCTATGCCCTGCGGTTCTGGACTCTCCCACTGGTGCAAGCATCCTCTCCGCATCCACTTTACCCAGGCCTTTCACTGTTCGTTCTATGTTATCCCACTCTCGCATCCATTCCTTACAATTAGCAGAGGTCAATTACCCTATGAACCCACCGTCTTATGATGTGGGAGGAGACCGGAGCGCTTGGAGGAAGCCTGCGCCATCCCAGGGAGAACGGGCAAACTCCACGCACACAGCACCCAAAGTCAGGATCGAACCCGGGTCTCTGGCGCTGGGAGGCAGCAGCTCTACCAGCTGCGCCACCGTGCCACCCACAGAGGGTGGTGAGAAAACTGGAATGCACTGTCGGGGTTGGTGATGGTGCAGGCAGATACCAGAGTGGTATTTAAGAGACTTTTGGATAGGCACATAGCAATGGAGGGATTTGGATTATGGGCAGGCGGATAAGAATTGGTCGTGGCACCGAGTTGGGTACAGACATTGTGGGCAGAAGGGCCTCCTCTTGTGCTGTTCTGTGTTCATTTTGTCCATTTGTATGAGTGCATTTTTTTGGTCCTGCTTCTGCAACTGAGTACTTTCCCTTGCATCAGTCTGAAGAAGGGTCTCGACCCGAAATGCACCCATTCCTTCTCTCCTGAGATGCTGCCTGACCTGCTGAGTTACTCCAGCATTTTGTGAATAAATACCTTCGATTTGTACCAGCATCTGCAGTTATTTTCTTATACTTTCCCTTGCTGTACGTCTCGCTAACATTGGCATCCTTATCTCGATTAACAGTCACGGCAACTCTTAAAACATAGGGTCAGTTTTTTCTTCCCCAAAATGTGCTAATTTTGCTCCTATGAGTTATGGTCACCCATCTCGTTGAGGTCCACCCTGAGCAGTAGTGTAGCACTAGGGCTCTGTATTCCACTGGCTGTAAACTGAGACAAGCTCAGCGCATTGAAAGATGTGCCGTGGTTCAGAGATACAGCGCAGAAACAGGCCCTTCGGCCCACCGAGTCCATGATTACCGCACACTAACACTATCCTGCACACATTAAGGACAATTTACAATTTCACCGAAGCCAAATAGCCTGCAAACCTGTGTGGCTTTGGAGTGTGGGAGGGTGCCCGGAGAAAACCCATGTGGTCATGGGGAGAACGTACAGACTCTGTACAGACAGCAGCCGTGGTCAGGATCGAACCTGGGTCTCTGGCGCTGTGAGGCAGCAGCTCTACTGCTACCGCCGTCCGTGAGGAAACGTCCACAAGCAAAACCTCTGCAAGGGCAGCACGCTGGCGCAGCGGTAGAGTTGCTGCCTTACAGCGCCAGAGACCCGGATCCAATCCTGACTACGGGTGCTGCCTGTATGGAGTTTGTACACTTTCCCCGTGACCTGCGTGGGATTTTTCCGGGAACTCCGTTTTCTTCCCACACTCCAAAGATGTACAGGTTTTAGGTTAATTGGCTCGGTATAATTGTAAATTGTCCCCAGAATAGTGTAAGTGTGCGGGGATCGCTGGTCGGCCGGACTCGGTGGGCCGAAGAGCCTGTTTCCACGCTGTATCTCTAAACTAAACTAAACTAAACTAAACTAAACTAAACTAGAACACATTCCTATACATCCCACGGTTTGGGAGTGTGTATGTTAAGGGATGTGGTGAATTGTGGTGCAGTCAGCATAAAGGCTATGGGTGGTAGATATGGTCAAATGGCAATCTTAATAAATAAATTACGGATTAATTAGGTAATTTTCAAAACTCCACGGACTGGCCCTCGCCCTCAATAATGCATATGTTTGTGGCAACGTGAAAGTGACCCTTCTTTGATCCTAACACTAATAACAAGAAGCACCATTAAACTAATAGGACGTTTAACATTAAAAGCTAAATCAATTTTCAGAGAGATCTGTATCATATTACACGCAGTGGGCCCTTAGATGCATTAATGGCCTGGTTGAAAGAGCAAATGAATCGTTTCTGCTTCTAAAACCACGCAGTGCATCTGTGAAATGAGTCAAACGAAGACCATGTGGGACCTGTACCAAACATTGCCCCTCCTCTGGGAGTGGGACTTTATTTATTAACTCTTGCACAGAATAATTTGGGACCAGCTCTCCTCGTTAAAGGGCTTTTATTTTAACCATCCACAGTTCCTGTTCCCATGATACTGACTTTGCTTCCTCAGTTCAATTCTAATTGCTTCCATTAACTGGTTTATTAGAGCCCTTTGTTGATTTACAGTCTGTATCTTCAGGCGTGCCCCTGTGTACATCCAGTGGACACAGCATCGTGTTTGATCCTTCCCCACACCGTTAATCTCACAGGTCCTGGTCTTCCTCACTTGCTACCAGATTACAATCAGTGGGCCTTCTAGTGAACCTCTTTAAACTACCAACGTGACTGCCGGGGAGGGCAACACTGAATTGAATTGATTGAAAGATACAGCATGGAAACAGGCCCTTCACCCCACCCAGCCCCCAGAGATGCTGCCTGACCCGCTGAGTTACTTCAGCACGCTGTGCCCTTCTTTGTAACCCAGCATCTGCAGTTTTATTGTTTCTACTCTAGTTCTATGTTATTCCCACTTTCACAACTTCTCTCGACACACTGGTTCAACGGTACTTTATTGTCACATGTACCGAGGTACGGTGAAACTCATTGTTGTACACAGTTCAGTCCAAGTATCACAGTATATAAGCACTAGATACATGTTAGATAAGCATCTCAGATGCAGTGCAAGTGTACAGCAGTAGTGCGCTGAGACAGAGATTTAGTACTGTTTTGAAGTCCAAGTTGTTATTGATGTAGAATTCTTAACCTGACCCTGAAGGGCGGCACGGTGGCGCAGCGGTAGAGTTGCTGCCTTACAGCGAATGCAGCGCCGGAGACTCAGGTTCGATCCTGACTATGGGCGCCGTCTGTATGGAGTTTGTACGTTCTCCCCGTGACCTGCGTGGGTTTTCTCCGAGATCTTCGGTTTCGTCCCACACTCCAAAGACGTACAGGTACGTAGGTTAATTGGCTAAGCAAATGTAAAAATTGTCCCTAGTGTGTGTAGGATAGTGTTAATGTGCGGGGATCGCTGGGCGGCGCGGACCCGGTGGGCCAAAGGGCCTGTTTCCGCGCTGTATCTCTAAATCTAAAAAAATCTAAACCATGAAGGCAGGGGTATGAACCAAAACGATTCCTTTCCCCACAGATGCTGCTCGACTTGATGAGCCTCCAGCAGTTTATTTTCTTTCCAAGTCATTAATGTTTGCTCATTTTTAAACTAACAGATGACAAATGAATCGTTGGGAACGACTAAAATAACGAGGGCCCTGTACATGGAAACACAAGGAACTGCAGAGGCTGGAATCTTGAGCAAAACTCTAAGTGCTGGAGGAACTCAGGAGATCATGCAGTGTCCTGGAGGGAATGGACGGGTGACGTTTCAGGTCCGGACCCTTCTTCAGATTCTTCTTCGGAGTGTGGAGTCCGAAGAAAGGTCCTGACCCAAAAAGGCTACCTGTCCATCCCCTCCATGGATACTGCCTGACCACTGAGTTTCGCCAGAACCTTGTGCTTTGCACATCATCTATATCCCTCTATTCCCTGCATATCCACGTGTCTATCTAAAAGCCTATTAAATGCCACTATTGTATCTGCCTCCACCACCACCACCCCTGGCAGCGCATTCCAGGCACCCACCCCACTCTGTAGAAAGGAAAATGTGCATCTCCTTTAAACTTTGCCCCTCTCACCTTAAAACCATGCTCTCCAGTCTTTGGCATTTCCACCCTGGGAAAATGGTTCTGGCTGTCTACCCTATCGATGCCTCTCATAATTAAATATTCTTTTATTAGATCTCCACTGAACATTTGATGTTCCACAGCATAAGACTGTCTTTGTCCATTTTGCCACTGAGCTTCTCAAAATAACTCTCCGTCTTGCTCAGTAGCTTAGTTGGCACAGTGGCGCAATGGTAGAGTCGCTGCCTTTTACAGTGCCGGGGTCTCTGGTTCGATCCTGACTACAGGTGCTGTCTGTATGGAGTTTGTACGTTCTCCCCGTGACTACGTGCGTTTTCTCCTGGGGGGTGCTCGGTTTCCACCCACATCCCAAAGACGTGCAGGTCTGTAGGTAAATTGGGTTTGGTAAAATTGTAAATTGTCCCTTGTGGGTAGGATAGTGCTCGATTATAGGGTGATCGCTGGTCGACGTGGACCTTTAAAGTCTAAAGCCATAAACGGTTGGAGGTCCACCACAGACCATAGGCAACGAAGGGTTTTAGGTCCAACGTCTGATGTGGCTTCAATGACCAATCGCCCTCGGCACAGTATCTGGTTAACAGAGGACAGTGTGGAGACCAGGGTGATGAAGTGCACAAAGGTCACCTTCCCACAGGGTGCTACAATAACACTGAACAGCGTGGGGAAAACTGTTCAGCAAGCAACCGTGATCTCTTCAGTCCACCCACGATGTGATGTGTTGGTCCTGGTGGGCCAGCTGAAAATTTGTAGAATAATAATAATGATATTTTTTAATTGGTTCCTGTTGGCAAGCAACGAGTGGTGAAATTGCAACTTTGTCATCCTGGCATCAATACTGTTGCCGTTCAATACACGAAAGCTTCAATTAGAGTGCAATTGTGTCTCTGTTAATTAATCAGATGTAAACTGAGCATTCAAGTAGAAAGCACCCAAAAACAATATTGATTGATTGAACGATACAGCATGGAAACAGACCCTTTGGCCCTCCGAGTCCACGCTGACCATCGATCACCCGTTCGAAGTTATCCCACTCTCTATGCATTAGGGACAATTTTACAGCGGTCAATTAACCTACAAACATACACATCTCTGAGCTGTGGGAGGAAACGGGAGCAAACCCACATGGGCACAGGGGGAACATGCAAACTCCACACAGCCAGTACCCGAGGTCTGAATCAAACCCAAGTCTCTGGGGTTGTGAGGCAGCAGCTCTACCAGCTGCACCACTGTGCTGCCCCTAAACAGTGGCTTGGACTTGCCCTGACAATATACTTGGGCCTTTAACTCAGCGAGGTAGATTGTGAACAGCACACATCCCTTCAGCGTCTACATAGGTTCAGCCTCCCAACCTGAAAATGATCTATTTATTCTTGCTGAAAGTCAAAAACATTGCGGATGCTGCAAATCTGAAGCAAAAGCAGAAAATGGTACGTGTTCAGCAGGTCGGGCAGCATCTGTGGAAACAGTTCATGTTTCAAGTTGAAGGTCTGTCAGACAAAATGGCTCCTCCCATTGCTACCTTTGCATGATGTGGACCTACCTACAAATATCTCCCACCGAGCGATTTGTTATTACACCTTTTTGCCTGTTTGAATTATCAGGCAGCAGTGCTGATGAAGGGTTTCCAACTTGAAACCACAATTTTGGTTCCCTTTCCACAGATGCTGCCTGACCTGCTGAGTAGTTTCCACATATTCCCACTTCCACATCATGTCCAAATTGCAGAGTCATAGAATCAAACAGCACGGAAACAGGCCCTTCGGCCCAACTTACCCTCACCGAGCAGCATGCCTCATCTACACTAGTCCCTCCTGCCCCACATTTGACCCATATCCTGCTAAACCTATCCTATCCATGCATCTGTTCAAATGATTTTTAAATGTTCATTCCATTCCAAATGTTGTGATTGTACCTGCCTCAACTACCTGTTCCGGCAACCTGTTCCATATATTACCACCTTTTGTGTTTAAAAAAGTTGCCAATAGGTTTCTATTAAATCTTTCCTCCTTCACCTTAAACCTATCTCCTCTGGCTCTTGATTCCCCAACGTTTAGTAAAAGCTTTTGTTTAATAATCTCTTGTGTAGCTCAAAGAACAAATAATATTTGTAGGATCGCATGGATGATGAATCTGGTATTAGTTTAGTTTAGAGCTGCAGCGTGGAAACAGGCCCTTCAGCACAACCAGTTCATGCTGACCATCGATCACCAGATCACACTAGTTCAATGCTGTCCCATTTTCTCATCCACTTCCTACATACTAGGGGCAATTTACAGTGGCCAATTGTATCTTAAAGGCCCGCACATCTTTGGGATGTGGGAGGAAATTGGAGCACCCAGAGGAAACCCACGCAGTCACAGGGATAATGTGCAAACTCCACGCAGACAGCACCCGAGGTCAGGATTGAATCCAGGTTAGACTCGGCTTGTACTCGCTGGAATTTAGAAGATTGAGGGGGGATCTTATAGAAACTTACAAAATTCTTAAGGGGTTGGACAGGCTAGATGCAGGAAGATTGTTCCCGATGTTGGGGAAGTCCAGAACAAGGGGTCACAGTTTAAGGATAAGGGGGGTCTTTTAGGACCGAGATGAGAACGTTTTTTTTCGCACTGAGAGTGGTGAATCTGTGGAATTCTCTGCCACAGAAGGTAGTTGAGGCCAGTTCATTGGCTATATTTAAGAGGGAGTTAGATGTGGCTAAAGGGGTCAGGGGGTATGGAGAGAAGGCAGGTACAGGAAACTGAGTTGGGTGATCAGCCATGATCATATTGAATGGCGGTGCAGGCTCGAAGGGCCAAATGGCCTACTCCTGCACCTATTTTCTATGTCTATGTTTCTATGTTTACATTTACACCAAGCCAATCAACCTACAAACCTGCACGTCTTTGGAATGTGGGAGGAAACCGAAGACCTTGGTGAAAACCCGCACGGGTCACAAGGAGAACGTGCAAACTCCGTACAGACAGCACCGGTAGTCGGGATGGAACCCGGGTCTCCGGCGCCGTCAGGCAGCGGCTCTACCACTGCGCCACCGTGCCACCCCACTGTGTTCTCTGTATACGAAACATTCAGATTGCCTCAGTTCACTGCAATAGGAGTCCTGTCAATCTAGGACACAAAGTGCTGGAGTAACTCAGTAGGTCAGGCAGCATCTTTAGAGAACATGGATAGGTGACGATTCGGGTTGGGACCCTACTTCAGGCCCGACCCGAAACGTCGCCGAAAAGATGTTGCCTGACCAGTTGAGTTACTCCAGCACTCTGTGTCCTTTTGTGTAAACCAGCATCTGCAGTTCCTTGTTTCTACATCCTATCGGGTTAGTTTGTCCAAGTTTCAGTTCACTATTACTTTGTGCTCTGTGGTCACCATTACTTCCTCCAGAGCCATGAGTTACAGTGATGAATATGCTTTCAGGTTGAGTCTGTCAGAATTTTGTTTGATTTACGTAAACCTCCACCTTAGACCCATTATCGCCTGATTTAATTTGACTGGTAATCTGTGTTAGATCTGAGAGTGCTCTCAAATGTTAAACAGTAACTCAGTATATATTTGCGAGTTTAACTCTGTAAAATTCTTACAGCTTTGCCTGTGGTAGCCTTCTGTCTTGTCACACCCTTCATTTGCTGTTCCTACTTGCTGCAAAGACAGTGAAAACGTTTGATTTTCAAAGCACGACCCGAAACATCACCTATTCCTTTGCTCCAGAGATGCTATCCGACCGACTGAGTTAGTCCAGTTTTTTGTGTCTAACTCCAGTTTAGTTTAGATTAGAGATAAAGCATGGAAACGGGCCCACTGAGCCAGCGCCGACCAGCGATCCCCACACACTAACACTATCCTGCACGCACCAGGGACAGTTTACAAATCTTAATGAAGCCAATGAGCCTACAAACCTGCACGTCTTTGGAATGTGGGAGGAAACCGGAGCACCTGGAGAAAACCCACGCAGGTAACGGGGGGAACGTACAAACTCCATACAGACAAACCTCATAATCAGGATTGAACCTGGGCCTCTGGCGCTGTAAGGCAGCAACTCTACCGCTGCGCCACCGTGTTGCCCAAAGTTAGCCCGCTAGTTGTGATAGAATGATTGAAGAGTGAATCAGTTAAAGCTCCTGCACACACCTCCCCCCCACTTTCTCAAACCCCCTCTCCTCCCCTGCATCTCACCTGGGCTCCCACACATTTCTCCCCTCCACCTCCTTCCCCATTTCTGCTACCTTCCTCTCTCTGGCTTCACAATGTCGCCCGGCAACCTTCAGCCTTTGTGCCCCGGGGGCACCGCCCGCAGCCAACCTCGAGGCCGCAGAAGGTTCAAGCCCAGTTCACTCTCTTCAGCGACACTTGCGAAAGAAGGCCCATTAATTGGACAGTAGAACACAATTTGAAGGTGAGAGGGGCAAAGATTAAAGGAGATGTTCTGGGCAAGTTTTTTTTCTCACAGAATGCGATAGGTGCCTGGAACACGTTGCCAGAGGAGGTGGTTTAGGTTCGATGGTGGCGTTTCAGAGGCGTATGGATAGGCAGATGGATATGCAGAGAGTGGAGAGATATGGATCATGTACAGGCAGATAAGAGTTGGTCTTGGCATCACGTTCGGCACAAACACAGTGGGCCGAAGGACCTGTTCCTGTGCTGTACTGTTCTCCGATTCTATAAATAGCATGGCTTGCACGAATTAGACAATAGACAATAGGTGCAGGAGTAGGCCATTCGACCCTTCGAGCCAGCACCGCCATTCAATGTGATCATGGCTGATCATTCTCAATCAGTACCCAGTTCCTGCCTTCTCCACAAACCCCCTGACTCCGCTATCCTTAAGAGCTCTATCTAGCTCTCTCTTGAATGCTTTCAGAGAATTGGCCTCCACTGCCTTCTGAAGCAGAGAATTCCACAGATTTACAACTCTCTGACTAAAAATGTTTTTCCTCATCTCCGTTCTAAATGGCCTACCCCTTATTCTTAAACTGTGGCCCTTGGTTCTGGACTCCCCCAACATTGGGAACATGTTTCCTGCCTCTAACGTGTCCAACCCCTTAATAATCTTATATGTTTCGATAAGATCCCCTCTCATCCTTCTAAATTCCAGTGGTTATTTGTTTTCCCTTGGGGCATGTAATGCTGATGATGGGACAACCATTGTTAAAGCAATTCATTGTGACTCTGACTTGCTACTTTGATCACCCTGAGTAACTGAAACCGGATAAAACTTTAATCGATATCAGACAGATGCTGCTCCCTGTCTAAACAGTGTAAGGTGGTTCATATAATAACACACATCTCAGCAACAAAGTAAATGTGATTAAACTTTTATTTAAAGTGTGAGGTGGAATGATTTAGCGTTTATCGTGTTTTTGTAAAGGGCGGCACAGTGGCACAATGGTCGCTGCTTCACAGCGCCCTAGACCTGGGTTCGATCCTGACTACGGGTTCTGTCTGTACGAGGTTTGTACTTTCTCCCCGTGACCGCGTGGGTTTTCTCTGGGTGCTCTGGTTTCCTCCCACGCTCCAAATACGTACAGGTTTGTAGGTCAATTGGCTTTGCTAAAATTGAAAATTGCCCCTAGAGTGTAGGATAGTGTTAGTGTACAGGGCGATTGATGGTCGGCACGGACTCGGAGGGCCGAAGGGCCTGCTTCCGAGCTGTATCTCTAAGTGTCTAAAGTAGAAACTTTTTCTTCCCCCAGTGGGCATCTTAATGTGGGAGGCCACACCATATTAAGATTGATGGTGTGCTTGGTTGGTAATTTGAGTAAGATTTGCTTGGTTATATCCTGAAGGCTTCTACTTTGGTTTTTGAACTTGTCCATTTATCATCCTGTGAACATCATCTTGTTTGGGTTTAATCAGACAGTTCTGTGTCCACTTATGGCCCCCGACTGCGCTTAAAGGTCTGTACACACATAAGCAGTTCATTTAGAACAAGGCAATAACGTGAAGTGCTTAGATGATGCGCGGTGACTTTGTTCCACTGACCCCGGCACCGCTCGGATCAGAACCTTACGACCCCAGTCTGATCCAGAGCTTGGAGTTTCTCAGCGGAAACACACAGTGGGCAGTTTACTTCTCAGCAATCCCTCCAACATGAAACGCTCCCCAACACAAACGCTCTAGAGAGCCTCAGGAAGAAAACCACTGCCTGGTCATCTTCAGTGGTGCAATGGCACTTTATTCGTCAGATACAGTGCCAAGGTACAGTGAAATTCATTTTTGTATACAGCCGGACGATGACAGTGATGTAACATTTGGAACATAGATGATGGACTCGAAAGAAGGAGAAGTACAAGTATCACTATGCATAAGCACATAGATACATCTTCGGTATTTATTCACAAAATGCTGGAGTACTGAAGAAGGGTCTCGACCCGAAACGTCACCCATTCCTTCTCTCCTGAGATGCTGCCTGACCCGCTGAGTTACTCCAGCATTTTGTGAATAAATACCTTCGATTTGTACCAGCATCTGCAGTTATTTTCTTATAGATACATCTTAGATAAGCATCTGAGATACAGTACAAGTATATGGCAGTAGTACACTGAGACAGAATACAGAGTTGCCATTATCGGCTCCATTTTCAAGTTCCAATTGTTGTAAGTGTAGGCTTCTTGATCTGACCATGAAGGCTCGTTGTCCTTTGCTCGTTGCACGGTTGGCCCGGCCAAGCATAGCCGTGGTGTCCTCCACCGCTGTAGGCCGCGCTCGGTCCACGTGCTCGGCCTCTTGGAGCGGCGCCAGGGTCAAGCCGAGCCCCCGGCTGCTGCAGGGCCCCCAGCGGCCCGCTCCATCGTCGAGGCCGTGCACTCCCTCCCACTGCCGGCCCTCCGTACGACGCGTTGCACTTTGGGCTGGTCCGCGGCGGGCTAGCCGTGCCGGGTCAGGCCACCGCTGCCTCACAGAGCAAAAGATCTAGGTTCAATCCTTGCATCAGGTAGAGGGTGCAAGCTTCTCCCTGTGACTGCCTGGGTTTCCTCCAGGCGCTCTGGTTTCCTACTCATCCCAAAACTGTGCAGGTTGGAAGGTTAATTGGCTGCAGTACAGTGAGTGGATTGTTGATGATCAGCCATGGTCTAATTGAATGGCGGTGCTGGCTCGAAGGGCAAAATGGCCTCCTCCTGCACCTACTATCTATGTTTCTATGGTAGAATATGAGGAGTGGAGGAGATGAGTTCAGGTGGACTCGGGAATTTAGGGACATGTGGGGACAGCTCAAGCCATATCTGCCGATCAATGAGATTGTGTCTGATCTTCAGTCTAGGTTGATTATTGTCACATTAGCCCATTGTTTTTCATGTGCAGGAAGGAACTGCAGATGCTGGTTTAAACCAAAGATAGACACAAAAAGCTGGAGTAACTCAACGGGACAGGCTTTTTGTGTCTATCTTTGGTTGAAACATTTTTCTGCATTATAAACATCATATAAGGCTTAGGGTTATTATTGTCATGTGTACCGAGGTAGAATGAAAAGCTTTGCTTCGAATGCTATCCAATCAAATACAATACAATACAATACAATATCTTTTATTGTCATTGTACAAGTACAACGAGATTAAGAATGTCACTTATTCATATAATACCTTGCATGCTTACAACTAGTTCAATCTCAGGTAGACACAAAATGCTGGAGTAACTCAGCGGGTCAGGCAGCATCTCAGGAGAGAAGGAATGGGTGACGTTTCGGGTCGAGACCCTTCCAGAAGGGTCCAATTCCAGAGACAAAGTCCAATGCTTGCAATGAGGCTGTTTGAGAGATTCAGGATTGTAGCTTCTAACTTACGGAAGGATTGTTCAGAAGCCTGATAACAGAGGGGAAGAAGCTATTCCTAGGCCTGGTGGTGTGTGCTTTCAATCTTCTGTATCCTCTGACCCATGGGAGCAGGGAGAAGAGGGAATGACTGGGTTAGGGAAGGTCTTTCATTATTGTCGGCTGCCTTCCCGGGGCAAGGTGAAGTATAGATGGAGACAATGGTGGCGGCACGGTGGCGCAGCGGTAGAGTTACAGCGAATGCAGCGCCGGAGACTCGGGTTCGATCCTGACTATGGGCGCCGTCTGTACGGAGTTTGTACGTTCTCCCCGTGACCTGCATGGGTTTTCTCCGAGATCTTCGGTTTCCTCCCACACTCCAAAGACGTACAGGTATGTAGGTTAATTGACTGGGTAAATGTAAAAATTGTCCCTAGTGTGTGTAGGATAGTGTTAATGTGCGGGGATCGCTGGGCGGCGCGGACTCGGTGGGCCGAAGGGCCTGTTTCCGCGCTGTATCTCTAAATCTAAAAATCTATAGTCTGGTCTGTGTGATGGACTGAGTACATCCATAACTTTCTGCAGTTTCTTGCGGTCTTGGCTCGAGCTGTTCCCAAACCAAGCTGTGATGCAACCTGACAGTATGGTGCATCTGCAGAAGTTTGCAGGAGTCATTGGAGACATGCCAGATTTCGTCAGTCACCTCAGAAAGTAGACGAAGGAACTGCAGATGCTGGTTTACACCGAAGATGGACACAAAATGCTGGAGTAACTCAACGCGTCACGCAGCATCTCTGGAGAAATGGAATAGGTGACGTTTTGGGTCTGAAGAAGGGTCTCGACCTGAAACGCCACCCATTCCTTCCCTCCAGAGATGCTTCCTGACCTGCTGAGTTACTCCAGCTTTTTGTGGCTATCTTCGGTGTAAACCAGCATCTGCAGTTCCTTTCTACTCATCTCTTCATACTAGTTATCGAACCTTCATTCTTTCAGTCCAGAGGAAGGGTCTCGACCCATATATAGCCAAGTGTTGCGTAGGTGGGGACGGCTTTAACCTGTGTCTCTTGCCCCACGGACCATTGCCGATACCTCCGCCTGTACCTCAACACACGCTGTGTGTGGCAGTCTTTGTGGTCTTGGCTTACAGCCGACGTTCGGAGTGGGTCTCATTCCCCGCACATATCTCGATGATGTTTGCGTACCATATTGCAAGCTTTGCTCGACTTTTTCATGATTAGCCTGAAAACACGGTTTAAGCTGGCAACTTAATTGCAAGTAGGGTAGATGTGCCGGCTTCTTTGTGCGAGCACAATTGGCCCTTTGTCTCTCGGCCTGTGGGAAAACTGTGTGTGTGTGGATAAGACTCGGGCTTTAACTCAGTGAACATCTCGACAAAAGATGCCTGACCTGTCCATGGAAGATAAACCTTTAACAATATTGAGCCAGAAACATTTCTGGCTTCAGGGGACAGAAGATAAATGTGTGGCTTTTGTGTCCTCATGACATTCCACAGTGTTTCAAAGCCAGTGAACTACTTTGGCAGCGTACTCATGGTTTTTGAGGCAGGCATTTATATGGAGGATGCTTCCACAGAAAATATAAATTAGACTTTACTTTAGGCTTTAGACTGTAGAGATACAGTCGGAAACAGACCCTTCGGACCATCGAGTCCACGCCGACCAGTGATTCCTGCACACTAACACTATCCTGCACAATGGGCAATTGACTATTTCTCAGCGAAGCCAATTAACCTACAATCCCGCACGTCTATGCAGTGTGGGAGGAAACCGGAGCACCCAGAGAAAACCCACGCAGTCACAGGGAGAACGTACAAACTGCGTACAGATAGCACCCATGGTCAGGATCGAACCGGGGTCTCTGGCGCTGTGGGCAGCAACACTACACTGCTGCGCCACCGTGCCGCTCACATTAGAGGAAAGATGATTTTGCAGGTTTTCATTGTTCAACCCTGTTTCCAAGCATGTCACCATGTCCCACTCTGCACTGCCAAATCTTAGGGCGGCACGGTGCTGCAGCAGGTGGAGCTGCTGCTTCACAGCACCAGAGGCACGGGTTCGATCCTGACCTCGGGTGCCGTCTGTGCAGAGTTTGCACGTTCTCCCTGTGACCGCTTGGGATTCCTCTGGACGCTCTGGTTTACTCCCACATCCCAAAGACGTCATAAATAGAATCAGAGTGATACAGGCCCTTCAGCCCAACTTGTCCACACCAGCCAACATGTCCCAGCTCCACTAGTCCCACCTGCCCACGTTTGGTCCATGTCCCTCCAAACCTGTCGTATCCATGTACCTGTCTAACTGTTTCTTAAATGTTGGGATAGTCCCAGCCTCAACTACCTCCTTTGGCAGCTCGTTCCATACACCCACTGAAAAAGTCACCCCCTCAGATTCCTATTAAATCTTTTCCCCTTCACCCCTGTGTCCTCTGGTCCTCGATTCCCCTACTCTGGGGAAGAGACTCTGTGCATCTACCCAATCTATTCCTCCATTGATCCTTTGCACCTCATAAGATCACCCCTCATCCTCCAAGGAATAGGATCCCAGTCTACTCAACCTCTCCCGATAGCTCAGACCCTCTAGGCCTGGCAACATCCTTGTAAATCTTCCCTGTGCCCTTTCCAGTGTGACAACATTTGTGCGTGTTTGTCGGTTAATTGGCCACTGTAAACTGCCCCTAGTGTGTGGGAGAATGGATGAGAAAGTGGGATAACATAGAGCTAGTGGGATCGATGGTCGCCATGGACTCAGTGGGCCGAAGGGCCTGTTTCCACGCTGTACCTCTACAATTATATTTTCACCTGCAGCTGAAACATAGCGTCATTGTATCATACTCAGCATGGTAACAGGCCATTTGACCCAACCTATCCATGCCGAACAAAGTTGCCAGAGCATTTGGCCCATGTTCCTCCAACCATTTTCTATCCTTGTACCTGTCTAAATGTATTTTAAACATTGCAATTGTAGCCACTTCAACCCTTTCTTCTGGCAGCTCGTTCCACATAACCGCTACCCTCCGTGTGGAGAAAGGTGCTTCTCATGCCCCTTTAAAATCTTTCCCCTCTCACCATAAACCTATGCCCTCTAGTTTTTCACTCCCTACTCTGGGGACAAGACTGTGATGGTTCACCTTATCGGCACGGTGGCGCAGCGGTAGAGTTGTTGCCTTACAGCGTTTGCAGCGCCAGAAACCCGGGATCGATCCCGACTACGGGAGCTGTCTGTACGGAGTTTGTACGTTCTCCCCGTGACCTCATGGGTTTTGTCCGAGATCTTCGGTTTTGTCCCACACTCCAAAAACGTACAGGTTTGTAGGTTAAATAGTATAAGAAAATAACTGCAGATGCTGGTACAAATCGATTTATTCACAAAATGCTGGAGTAACTCAGCAGGACAGAACATCATGTGGTATGAACATCGACTTCTCCAACTTTAGATAGTTCCTCTGTCCCTCCCTTCCCCTCCTCCTTTCCAGATCTCCCTCTATCTTCCTGTCTCCACCTATATCCTTCCTTTGTCCCGCCCCCCTGACATCAGTCTGAAGAAGGGTCTCGACCCGAAACGTCACCCATTCCTTCTCTCCCGAGATGCTGCCTGACCTGCTGTTACTCCAGCATTTTGTGAATAAACAGGTTTGTCGGTTAATTGGCTTGGTCTATGTTTAGATTGTCCCTAGAGTCTGGGATAGTGTTAATGTGCGGGGGTCGCTGGTCAGTGCAGACTCTGTGGGTCGAAGGGCCTGTTTCCGCGCTATATCTCTAAAACTAAAAACTAAAAACTAAAACTATATCCCAAGTGATATTATATATCTCTACAAGATCACCCTTCAGCCTCCTACACTGCATGGAAAAACAGCCAACAATCCATTCCTCCTTATAATTCGAGGTCTCCAGTGCTTATAATATCATTGTGAATCTTTCCTGCACCCTCTCCAGATTAGTAATATCCTTCCTATAACTGGGCAGCCGGAACAGCACACAATACTCCAAGTGTGGTCTTACCAACGACTTGTGCAATTGTAACATAACGTCCTCACATCTGTACTCCTTGCCCTTGACCCATGAAGGCAAGTGTACCAAAAGCCTTCTTCACCACCCTGTCTACCTTTATTGCCACTTTCAGGGAACCATGTATCTGTATTCCTGTGTAGGAAGAAACTGAGATGATGCTGGTTTAAACCGAAGAAAGACACAAAATGCTGGAGTAACTCAGCGGGACAGGCAGCATCTCTGGAGAGAAGGAATGGGTGACGTTTCGGGTCGAGACCCCTCTTCAGACTGTCATTTTATGTCTACCTGTATTCCCCGGTCTCTCTATCCTAGAACACACTCCAGGGCCCTACTATGTACTGTGTAAGCATTTCCTTGTTTCATCGTACCAAAATGCAACACCTTGCGCTTATCTGAGTTAAATTCCATCTGCCGTTTCTCTTGGCCCAGTTCCCCAGTTCATCTAAATCCTTTTACAATCTCAGATAACCTTCTTCACACCCCGGGGACCTGCGGGTTTGTGGGTTAATTGGCCTCTGTAAATTGCCTCTGGAGTGTTTTATTGTCATATGACCCAGACAGAAACAATGACATTCCTACTTGCAGCAGCACAACAGAATATGTAAGCATAGTACTCTATAAACAACATGATAAACAAAAAAAGGTTCAGTGTGTGTACGTGTGTGTGTATTTATATATACATATATATGTACATAGAGACACACACATTTATTTTTCCACACACACACACACACACACATATGTATACATATACACACGTACAAACATGCATGCATGCATGCACATGAAAACAACAAACAAATCGAACCCAGGTCTCTGGGGCTACGAGGCAGCAACTCTACCGCTGGGCCACTGCACCGCCCCAGATTTGTTAGGCTATTTAGCTTATGGGTGTTGTGAAAGATACTGTATCAATCTAAGTTTGTTTCTTATCCGATCGCCTCTATCTCCCATTAGCTGAGACATGGACATTGGTATGTGCTGGACAGGCTGTCGTCAATACCAAGGTCATCAGGTGTTTACAAAAAAATATCAGTCTGATTTAGTCAATCAGTGTAAAGAAGAGTCCCGACCCGAAACATCACCTAACATACATGTTCTCCAGAGATGATGCCTGACCCGCTGAGTTACTCCAGCACTTTGTGTCCTTTTGTGTATGAACAGTTCCTTGTTTCTATGATCAGTGTAGTTCAGTGCTCGGCCTTTATTATGAATGCTTCAGTTTGTCTTCGATTGAATATGTGGTGATGGGCTGGAGCAGTAATCAGCTGGTTTAGGCAGCAGACCGTGCCCCTAACACAGTGCAACACGTTCACTTTCACCATTGCCCCGTGCCAAGCAGTTTCATTCAAGTTTCCATAACCTGGTTGATACTGTAACCTGCTCTACACATTGTAATGCTCTTTCGTGCACTGAGCTGAATCGTATAAACAATGTTTAATAATGCATTAAGTTTGACGTAAAAAGTCTGACTTTTTTTCCCAGCGTGGAAATGTCAACCTCTCACCTCATAGCCAGAGAGCACAGCAAAAGGTGAGGGGGGAAGTTTAATGTAGTTGTGCGGGGCAAGTATTTTACACAGAGAGTGGTGCGGGCCTGGAACGCACTTGCCAGGGGCGGTGGTGGAGGAGGCAGATACCATAGTGACGTTTAAGAGGTTTTTAGATGGGCACATGGAAGTGCAGAGAATAGAAGAATATGGATCATGTACAGGCAGATGAGATCAGTTTAACTTAGCATCAAGTTCGGTACAAACATGGTAGGCTGAAGGGCCCGTTCCTGTGCTGTACTGTTCTATGCTCCATGTGTGTGTGCTGTCATTGATGAAGTTGTCTTTTTCAGGCTGTTTGATGTCAGTGGTAGTTGCCTTTCTCGGGCTGTTCTGTTTGGGGCAGTGGTAGTTGTCTTTCTCGGGCTGTTCTGTTTGAGGCAGTGGTAGTTGTCTTTCTCGGGCTGTTTTGTTTGATGACAGTGGTAGTTGTCTGTCTCGGGCTGCTCTGTTTGGGGCAGTGGTAGTTGTCTGTCTCGGGCTGTTCTGTTTGAGGACAGTGGTAGTTGTCTTTCTCGGGCTGTTCTGTTTGATGACAGTGGTAGTTGTCTTTCTCGGGCTGTTCTGTTTGGGGCAGTGGTAGTTGTCTGTCTCGGGCTGCTCTGTTTGGGGCAGTGGTAGTTGTCTGTCTCGGGCTGCTCTGTTTGAGGACAGTGGTAGTTGTCTTTCTCGGGCTGTTCTGTTTGATGACAGTGGTAGTTGTCTTTCTCGGGCTGTTCTGTTTGGGGCAGTGGTAGTTGTCTGTCTCGGGCTGCTCTGTTTGGGGCAGTGGTAGTTGTCTGTCTCGGGCTGTTCTGTTTGAGGACAGTGGTAGTTGTCTTTCTCGGGCTGTTCTGTTTGATGACAGTGGTAGTTGTCTGTCTCGGGCTGTTCTGTTTGAGGACAGTGGTAGTTGTCTGTCTCGGGCTGTTCTGTTTGGGGCAGTGGTAGTTGTCTTTCTCGGGCTGTTCTGTTTGGGGCAGTGGTAGTTGTCTGTCTCGGGCTGTTCTGTTTGGGACAGTGGTAGTTGTCTGTCTCGGGCTGCTCTGTTTGGGGGCACTGGTAGTTGTCTTTCTCGGGCTGCTCTGTTTGGGGCAGTGGTAGTTGTCTGTCTCGGGCTGCTCTGTTTGGGGCAGTGGTAGTTGTCTGTCTCGGGCTGCTCTGTTTGGGGCAGTGGTAGTTGTCTGTCTCGGGCTGTTCTGTTTGATGACAGTGGTAGTTGTCTGTCTCGGGCTGTTCTGTTTGGGGGCAGTGGTAGTTGTCTGTCTCGGGCTGTTCTGTTTGGGGCAGTGGTAGTTGTCTGCCTCGGGCTGTTCTGTTTGGGGCAGTGGTAGTTGTCTGTCTCGGGCTGCTCTGTTTGGGGCAGTGGTAGTTGTCTGTCTCGGGCTGCTCTGTTTGGGGGCACTGGTAGTTGTCTGTCTCGGGCTGTTCTGTTTGGGGGCACTGGTACTGCACACTTGCTGCTCGTGTAAAGACTCGCAGGAAGTTAGGACATGTATTGGGTCTGCTCCTGGCGGCACGATTGTTTTCTCTGGAACACTACCAGCACTAGCTAGCAATCCAATACTTGACGTGCGCTAAAAACATTACTGGAGCTTTGACCTTTCCCTGACCAAATTGAAGTTTAGTTTAGTTTAGTTTTAGAGATGCGGCTGATACACCCTTCAGCCCACCGAGTCAGTGTCGGCCAGCGATCACCTGTGCACTAGTTCCATCCTACACACATAGGGACAATTTTACAGAAGTCAATTAACCTACAAACCTGCACGTCTTTGGAATATGGGAGGAAACGGAGCACCCGAAGGAAACCCACGCGGGTCACTGTGAGAGCGTACAAACTCCGTACAGACAGCACCCGTGGTCAGGATCGAACCCGGGTCTCTGGGGCTGTAAGGCAGCAGCTCTGCCGCCGCGCCACCGTGCCGATCCAAATCTATTAGAGGTCTCGAGAAGTTCAGCAAATTACGGTACACGCAATGATTTACCACTCCTGTCATCGCCTTCCTTCCCATCTCATCAACACAGTGAACCCATTGTCTGCTTCTGTTGAGCTGACGGTGCAGTTCGCAATCTTTCAACCTAAGTTGCTGGAAGAAATGTTTGATGGGTTTACAGGAGTCCATTGACAGCGAGAGAGAGACAGCAAGGAATGTTGTGAGAAGAGGACTAAGTGCCAGCAACTAAGGACCAACTAGAATCTCAACAGAAAGAAGTATCTGAGTCCATCCAGCAAATCCAGGCAGCACATAAAATCACACTGAGGTTTCGGGGGCTGGTCAGAGGTTAAGTAAAGGTGGAGTGAACGGTTTTTGCACAAATTACAGGCGGCAGATTTATTAGTTCCACGACCAATTAATGGGTCTGGTAAAACGACAGCCATGAAACCATAAAAGTCAAAACACAAGTCTGTAGTGACTCAGCAGGTCAGTCAGCATCTCTGGAGAATGGATAGGTGACGTTTCTAGTCGGGACCCTTCTTCAGGCTGATTGTGTGGGGTGGGGGGGAGAAAGCTGGGAGAAAGGAGGGGCAGGACAAAGCCTGGCGGGTAATAAGGTTAAAGGGAATAACAAGCAACTGCAGATGTTGGTTTACACCAAAGATAGACACAACGTGCTGGAGTAACTCAGCAAGTCAAGGAACATCCCTGGAGAATATGGAGAGGGACCTTTTGTGCCGGGACCGTTCTTCAGACTGATTGACGTTGGGAAGGTTTTGCACACACTACATCACCTACACATGTTCTCCAGGGATGCTGCCTGACCTGCCAAATCACTCCAGCACTTCATGTCTATCTTAGGTAATAGGCAGATGCAAGGGGGGAGGTGGGGGTGGGGTGGGGTGGGGTGGGAGGGGTGCTGATAGGCAGATGGTTGGACAAAGGCCAGAGATGGAGAGACAGAAGGTGTGAGATAAAAGGATTGACGAGCTGAGAATTGTGAAGCTGGAGGAAGGAATGTAGGTGGCAGGGGAAGGGAAGGGAGAGGGGCAGGGAAGGGGAGAAATAGGTGCGGGTCCAGGTGAGGCACAGGGGAGGGGGGGGAGGGGGTGTTTGAGGGGAGAGGGGGAGAGTTTTATTGGCTGTAGAACTGGGCACCGGTTCTGTGAAGGCCAACCGCCCTCCTCATCACTCGTACCATCATTCCTCATGCGCATACATACAGTAGCTGAGTGACTGAATCTGCCCCCCCCCCCCCCCCACCCCCCCTTTGTTCCAAGAGCTACAGTTGTAAGAGAAGGATGAGGAGTTTAGCCTGGTCCATCATTCAAAAGAATCAGGGCGGCACATTGGCTCAGCGGTGGAGTTGCTGCCTTACAGCGCCCGAGACCCGGGTTCGACCATGACCTCAGGTGCTGTCTGTGTGAAGTTTGCAGGTTTTCCCTGTGGGTTTTCTATGGGTTTCCTCCAGTTTCGTCCCATATCCCACAAATGCGTGGGTTTGCACATTATTTGCCCCGTGTAAAACTGTCCCTGGTGTGTGGGGATTGGATGAGAGAGTGGGATAACATAGTGTGAATGGGTGATCGATGGTTGACGTGCACTGGGTGGGCTGAAGGGCCTGTTTCCATGCTGTGCCTATAAACTCTGGTGAACCAAAACTGGATTGTAAATGATTTGGAAAACATTTGATGATTTTTTAAGTCCCATTTTTGGCCAGGTTGCTGAAGTGGGCTCTTTGTTGCTTTGCGTTGATTTCTACAAACAGACTCGTGAGAGCTCTGTGGACAAATGGGGCTTGCTGCCTTTGCTGAGGTGTCCTTTCTCTTCTCCCCCAGGCGAAAGTGGGCTCGGAAAGTCGACCTTGGTCAACACCTTGTTCAAGTCGAGAGTCAGCCGGAAGTCGTGCACGCCCAACTACGTGGAGAGGATCCCCAGAACGGTGGAACTTCAAGCCATTAGTCACGGTAAGCTTGACTGGAAGCCCACCTGTGATAGTTCGGGCGGCTTGGGATTTTCATGGGGTTTACCTGCTGGAAAAGCAGCACCTAATTTCAAAAGTCAGTCTGAAGAAGGGTCTCGACCTGAAACGTCACCCATTCCCTCTCTCTCCAGAGATGCTGCCTGTCCCGCTGAGTTACTCCAGCCTTTTTGTGTCTATCTTCGGTTTAAACCAGCATCTGCAGTTCCTCCCCACACATTTCGTCTGCAGTTCCTTCCTGCACATGTATGTGACTACGTTGTCAGCAGTACATTTAAGTGCTTTACTCCAAGAATATTAGCACGTCAATCAAGTTTTGGGTGTTAAACGAACAAGCGGGTTATTTCAAAAACATAAATCAGACACGATTAAAATGGGAGGGGCCTGTTGTGATATATCCATTCTCAGTGTGCTCTGAAATTGGAGCCACTCCCCCCCCCCCCACCTCTTTTCCAGATTTCTCCCCCCTACAACCATCAGTCTGAAGAAGGGTCCCAACCCAAAACATCGCCTATCCCAGTCCTCCACAGATGCCGCCTGACCCGCCGAGTTACTCCAGCACTTTGCATTCATTCAAGATCCCATCATCTGCAGTTGCTTGTGTCTCCATTTTACTGCTCTATCGAGGCCCTTTATTTACAGTCCTTTTGAAGCTGTACACGGAATTTCTGTCAATATTTAATCAGCGGGATGTGTGGATGGATTTGCATCTGTGTTAAATTTGAAGAAAACCTATTTTGATGTGCAACCTTTTATTAATGAGTTTCAGGAAAAGAGTAGTACAAAGCTTGGAATGTTTAACGTGGCTTAATTTCCAAGTATTAATTTGTCACAGTATATTTTACCCCATTTGTATTGTTGAACCAACGTTTCTCTTGAGATGTCCCCTCTTCCCACTGCTTTCAGTGCCATTGCTGGGGTCAGTTCTGGATCCGCAGCCCCACGCCCAGACCTCATGGTACAAATGACACCAGAATTAGTTTCCAAGGTGGGGAGGGGATGAGACATAGAAATGGTGAGGATCAAAGACGCCGATGAGGAGAACATTGAGAGTAGAGTGGTTGGGGGAGGACAGAAAGAGGCCCTTCGGCCCACATTGTCCGTGCCCAACACGAGGCCGAGCTAAACTAATCCACTCTGCCTGCACGTGATTTACATCCCTCCATTCCCTGCATTTCCACATTCCTATCTAAAAGTCATTTGCACGCCACTATCGTATCTGCCTCTGCCACTGTCCCTGGCAGTCATTCTTGTCATAAGGAATAGGAGTAGAATTAGGCCATTCGACCCATCAAGTCTACTCCGCCATTCAATCATGGCTGTTCTATCTCTCCCTCCTATCCCCATTCTCCTGCCTTCTCCCCATAACCTCTGACACCCGTACTAATCAAGAATCTATCTGAGTCCGCCTTAAAAATATCCATTGACTTGGCCTCCACAGCCGGCTGTGGCAATGAATTCCACAGATTCACCACCCTCTGACTAAAGAAATTTCTCCTCGTCTCCTTTCTAAAGGTATGTCCTTTTATTCTGAGGCCATAGCCTCTGGTCCTAGACACTCCCACTGGTAGAAACATCCTCTCCACATCCACTCTATCCAGGCCTTTCACTATTCACTATGCTTTGAGTCAGGCAGCATCTCTGGGGAAAAGGAATAGGTGACCCTTTTTCTTGCACTTAGCACAACATTCCATAGTCGTAGAATCAAACAGCACAGAAACAGGCCCTTCGGCCCAATCTGCTCACTCCGGCCAAGATGCCCCATCTACACTAGTCTCACCTCCCCACGTTTGGCCTATATCCTTCTAAACCTTTCCTATCCATGTACTTGTCCCAATGTTATGATAGTACCTGCCTTAACTACCTCCCCTGGCAGCTCTTTCCATACTCCCACCATTCTTTGTGTGAAAAAGCTGCCCCTCAGATTCCTATTAAATCTTGCCCCTCTCATTTTAAACCCATGTCCTCTGGTTTCTGTTTGCTCCAACTCTGGATAAAAGACTCAACGCATTTATCCTATCAATTGCCCTCATGATCTTACACACCTCTGTAAGATCACCCCCTCATTCTCCTGCGCTCCAGGGAATAAAGTCCTAGGCTGCCCAACCTTTCCCTGCAGCCCAGGTAGTCGAGGCCTGGCAGCATCCTCATAAATCTTCTCTTTCCAACTTAACGACCTAACAGTCCATGGCTTTCAGTTTCTTCTGCGGCTCTTTGCCATAACTGTGAAAACAGATGACAGTAACTTCTAAGAAAACAGCTTGGTTTCACTGCTCGGGATTACATCTTTCCCAGAAGGTACATTTCAGAATCTGTAAGAAAATAACTGCAGATGCTGGTACAAATCGAAGGTATTCACAAAATGCTGGAGTAACTAAGCAGGTCAGGCAGCATCTCAGGAGAGAAGGAATGCTGTGACGTTTCGGGTCGAGACCCTTCTTCAGACTGATGTTCAGAATCTGTGTACTTCTCACAATTCACCAGCGTTCCACGGTGAATATTGATTTCCCTAACTTCAAGTAACCCCTGCACTCCCTCTCTCTCCATCCCTCCCCCACCCAGGTCACACCAGGCTCCCGTTCTCACCCACCCAAGAGCTAACCTGTTTCCTTTATCATCGTTACTTTTTTTGCATATCTTTAATTCATCTGTTCTATATCTCTCTATATCACCGTCTGTATCTCTCGTTTCCCTTTCCCCTGACTAGTCTGACGAAGGTTCTCGACCCGAAACATCACCAATTCCTTTTCTCCAGCGATGCTGCCTGTCCCGCTGAGTTACACCAGTGTTTTGCGTCTCTCCACAGTGAATAGTCCCAGCCATTATTGTCTGCCTTTACTGTTCACTTAATCACTCAAATCAAAAGGCGTGATGCTAAGATGAGCTTCATGCTTCGTGATATCCAAGCTGACCGGCTTTGTTTAGTTCTGTTCAGTTTAGGTTTGAGATACAGCTCGGAAATAGGCCCTTCGGCCCACTGAGTCTGTGCCAACCAGCGATCCATGCACATTAACATTATCCTGCACACACTAGGGATGATTTACACTTATGCCAAGTATACAAACCCAAACCAATTAACCTACAAACCTGTAGTCCTTTGGAGTGTGGGAGGAAACCGAAGATCTCGGAGAAAACCCACGCGGTCACGGGGAGAACGTACAAACGCCGTACAGACAGCGCCCGTAGTCGGGATCGAACCCGGGTCTCTGGCGCTTGTAAGGCAGCAACTCTACCGCTGTGCCATTGTGTGTTTAAGGAAATGCCCGTGCTAACGTGTGGGCATTTGTCAGCTCCTGAGGTACACGTACAGAGCAGGCAGCCCCAGGGCCTCTTGTCCTTCATCACGGGGAGATGTTGCCGGTTGTAGACGCTGCTATCTGAGTGTTTATATAACTCAGTTTACAATCCCTGCCGTCCACACGGATCAATCAGCAACTAGTGTTCATTTGGCAAGCACGAGCAACTAGTCAAATTCTGATGGTGATCAAACCCATGCATGTTTTTTCAGGCACTGGTCAGACCGTATTGGGGGGGGGGGGGGGGGGGGGGGGGGGGGGGGGTATGGTGAGCAGTTTGGGGCCCCACACTGAGACTTTACTTTATTATCACACGTGACATGTTACAGTGCAATCCTTTGCTTTGCATAACGTTCACAAGTGTGCAGAGAGTCGCTACGTATAGAGCGCCCACAAAGTGTTCAATGTAGTCCCAATGGCCCTTCTTTGTTCACGGCGGCCCCTCGTGCCAGGTCCCTCTTTGTTCTCCCTGTGCTCCCTCCCCCACTCGCGCAGGGGCCCTCTGTTCTCAGCCCCCCCTCCCCCGTGCTGGGTCGCTCTTTGTTCTCAGCCCCCCTCCCCCGCGGAGGGTCCCTCTGTTCTCAGCCCCCCCTCCCCCCGCGCTGGGTCGCTCTTTGTTCTCAGCCCCCCCTCCCCCACACTGGGTCCCTCTGTTCTCAGCCCCCCCTCCCCCGCGGCGGGTCGCTCTTTGCTCTCGGCGCCCCCCCCCCCCCCCCCCCCCCCGCGCCTGGTCGCTCTTTGTTCTCGGCCCCCCCCCCCCCGCGCCTGGTCGCTCTTTGTTCTCAGCCCCCCCCCGCGCCTGGTCGCTCTTTGCTCTCGGCGGCACGCCCTCACCCGACCACCAGCACTCACATCTGAGGAAGGACATGCTGGAGGTGGGGAGGGTCCAGTGCGGGTTTACAAGAACGATCCCGGGGATGATTGGGTTAACGTACGATGAGCATTTGAAGGCAATGGGCCTGTACCCGCTGGAGGTGAGAAGGGTGAGGGGCGACCTCATTAAAACTTAACCAAATAGTGAAAGGCTTGGATGGAGTGGATGTGGAGAGGATGTTTCGGAGGTACACGTGACATCAAAGTACCATTGAACCATTGAAACCAGAGCACCCGAAAGAAGCATTTGCGGTCACAGGAAGAACATGCAAACTCCACACAGACAACACATGAGATTCGGATCGAATCTGGGTCTCTGAAGCTGTGAGGCAACAGCTCAACCAGCTTGCACCTCCCTGCTGTGCTCTAGGCTTTGAGTACTAACTTCTACGAGCAACTGTTGGACCTTGTTAACGGTCTGTGCAGTAGTCTGCAGGGTGGCATAGCGCTAGAGTTGCTGCCTTATAGCGCCAGAGACCCAGGTTCAGTCCTGACCATGGATGCAGTCTGTCGGGAGTAAAGATAGCAGTGGAGGCCAAGTCATTTTAAATCGGAGATTGATAGGTTATTGAGTAGTAAAGGGTGTCAAAGGTTTCGGAGAGAAGGCAGAAGAATGGGGTCGAGAGGGAAAAGTAGATCAGCCATGATCCAACATCGATGGGCCGAATATCCTAATTCGGATCCTGTGCCTTACGAACTTATGAAAACGTCACCTATCTGTTTTCTCCAGAGATGCTGCTAACCCGCTGAGTCACGCCAGCACTCAGTGTCTCTTCATGTGCACCAGCATCTGCAACTCATTGCGTTTACTTGCAGTCACTCAGTTTAAAATCCCTCCATTAAATCTCTTTTCACGTGGCATTAAAGGCACTTTGATTTCATGCCTTTCCCAGGGTTTTCTAGCTTCTACGGTTTTTCCCTTGGACTTCAGCCATGAAATAAATTAGTAAAACAAAGGAAAATAAATATAATGATCACTAAATAAATGTTTGTAGCCACTGAACTGGAGGGCAAACTGTTGGTGATTTGTAATCCTGCCCTCATTACTTGCACTAATGCTAATGAAGTGAGACTGCTGTGACAATGAAATTAGGCAAGCACACTGCCACTACCGCGTGTCAGAGGTTCAAATCTCAGTGGAGCCTTTACCTCGAGTCCACTTATTTAATCTCAGCGCACATTCTATCCTGAGGGCGTTGAGATTCCAATCTTGAGCTACCTGAGATACATCTCCTGAAGCTATTTCGAAACTATGTGGAATATCTTTGTGGGGGAAATGGGGAAAAAAAACGGCCGTCATTTTAACCATGGAATCAAGGGTACAGAGTGCAGCCATTCGGCCCATCAAGTCAATGCCACTATCGTACCTATCTGCCTCCTCCACGACTCTTGGCAGCACATTTGAGTTAGATGTGGCCCTTATGGCTAAAGGGATCAGGGGGTATGGAGAGAAGGCAGGTACGGGATACTGAGTTGGATGATCAGCCATGATCATATTGAATGGCGGTGCAGGCTCGAAGGGCCGAATGGCCTACTCCTGCACCTATTTTCTATGTTTCTATGTTTCCATTTCAGGCACCCGCCACACTGTGTGTAGCAAGAAAAAGAAGAAAGTTGCATACACATCTTTAAACTTTCCCCCTCTCTCCTTAATGCTAGGTCTTTGGCATGTCCACCCTGAGAGAAAGATTCTGACTGTCCTCCTTATCAATGCCCCTCATAGGTTTGTACGTTTCTATCAGGTCTCTCCTCAGCCTCTCACGCCCCAGGGGAAATGATTCCATTTATAGTCATAGAGTCATACAGCGTGGAAACAGGCCCTTCGGCCCAACTTGCCGACCAACATGCCCCATCTACACCAGTCCCACCTGCCTGCGTTTTGGCCCATAACCCTCTAAACCTGTCCTATCCATGTACCTGTCTAGATATTTCTTAAATGTTGCGATAGTACCTGCGTCCAACTTTGTCCAGCTGCTCCTCACAGCTAATATCCTCTAATCCAGGCAGCATTTCTGGTAAACCTCCTCTGCATCCTCTCCAAAGTCCCCACGTCCTTCCTGTAATGGGGGCGACCACGTCTGCACACAAATGACCAGAGCTGCACACAATTTATGAACAGAACAAGGTTCGGCACAGTGGTGCAGCGGCAGAGTTGCTGCCTTACAGCGCCAGAGACCCGGGTTCGATCCTGACTATGGGTGCTGCCAGTACACAGTTTGCACTTACCATGACCAAGTGGGTTTTCTCCCACACTCCAAAGATGTACAAGTTTGTAGGCTAATTGGCTTGGTAAAATTGCAAATGTTCTCTAGTGTGTGTCGGATAGCGTTAGTGTGCGGGGATCACTGGTCGGTGCAGACTCGGTGGGCTGAAGGGCCTGTTTCCGTACTGTATCTCTAAACTAAACTTAACCAAACTTAACTAAACTAAGCTAAACAAGAAATAAATAATCAAAGTTTAAAAGTGCTTATCAATTAGTTGTAAACCAATTCCTAGGCAGACCCTACTTTCATAATTTCAGTAAAACTGAAAGAGCGTCATCTACTTATGAAGGCAGATAATTCCTCAGAACCATAGGCACAGAGGAGGTCATTTGAGGCACTTTGTTCTCTTGAACAAGTTCTGCCATTTATGTAGATTGACCTGTTCAATGCCAAGTTTATTTTTTCACAATTGGCGATGACCCGAGAATACTTGGGGTTGGCACTGAACCGGCTAAAGCCAATTCATATTTGTTTCTAAATTGTGTGTAGCTCTGGCCTTTGTGTCTAGCTCTGTCATTGTGTGTAGTTCAGGTCATTGTGTGTAGCTCTGGCCATTGTGTGTAGCTCTGGCCACTGTGTGTAGCTCTGGCCATTGTGTGTAGCTCTGGCCATTGTGTGTAGCTCTGGCCATTGTGTGTAGCTCTGGCCACTGTGTGTAGCTCTGGCCATTGTGTGTAGCTCTGGCCACTGTGTGTAGCTCTGGCCATTGTGTGTAGCTCTGGCCATTGTGTGTAGCTCTGGCCACTGTGTGTAGCTCTGGCCATTGTGTGTAGCTCTGGTCATTGTGTGTAGCTCTGGCCTTTGTGTCTAGCTCTGTCATTGTGTGTAGTTCAGGTCATTGTGTGTAGCTCTGGCCATTGTGTGTAGCTCTGGCCACTGTGTGTAGCTCTGGCCATTGTGTCTAGCTCTGGTCACCCCCATTAGACGGGAGATGTGGAGGCTCAGGAGAGGGTGCAGAAGAGGTTTACCATGTGCCGTCTGGATTAGTGAGTATGAACTACCCTCCCTGGTGCAGGCAACAAGTAGATGTGGGGAAAACACATGCAGGGGTGAGTGCACCGAATGTCCAGTTGAAAGGTGAGCTGGGTGTCCACACGGCTGCTGATCGGAGCCTAGCTTCCCTCTCACCCAGTGGAGCAGTTTGCAAGGTGCACGTGCAAGCTCTGCCTCAGCTTACACATGCCTCGCATCGAGCGGAAAGCTGTGAAACCATAACTGACTTCAGAGATAAGGCAACCTCTTCGTTTGTTTTGGTTCAGCGGCGCCAGCGTGGAGAGTTTTAACGGCCTGCAGAGTGCGCGGATAACTACACAGGCATGCCTTTCACATTGATGCATCCTCACTGTTGGCAGAGTGGGTGTGAATCCTTGCAATGTACAAAGCACCTTGTGTTTGACTACTAGGTGGTGAGGCAAAGAATCAAATTTATTTATGGATTCGAGACCCTTTTGCAAATATTGCTTTAAAGTTATTGTCAAGAAAGTTATGCTGTGTTATAATTGCTGGATAGGTGATTTCAGATCGTCCTTGACATGCTTCTGTGATAGCTCCTTCATCTTGGCAAGTATTGGCTTGTAAAGTAAGAAAATGAAAGCTCTCGATCTTCAAAGGGCCTCTGTGGTGATGTAAGTCGGTGTGCACAGAGTTTACAATGCTCTTGAACTTAATTGCAGGAGGGCTGGCTATCTGAAATGGAATTCTCTCGATTAAAAATCGCAAAGACTAGAGTATAGCGCAGGAACAGGTCCTTCAGCCCATCGTGCCATGCTGAATCTTTTTCTGCAGATTGGAAGAGTAACCATAATTGCAACTTTCCTTGAGGCGTCAGAGAAACAGCGTGGAAACAGGCCCTTCGGCCCACCGAGTCCGCGCCGACCAGCGATCACCCCGTACATCCTACACACCAGGGACAATTTACAAATTTGTTTTACCGAAGCCAGTTAGCCTACCAGCCTAGGTCTGTCTTTGGAATGTGGGAGGAAGCCGGAGCACCCGGAGAAAACCCACGTGCTCACAGGGAGAACGTGCAAACTCCGTACTGACAGCAGCCATAGTCAGGATCGAATCCAGGCCTCTGGCGTTGTAAGGTAGCAAGTCTACCGCTGCGCCACCGTGCCAGCCTGCAGGGCTTCTGCACAGCCCATCAACATGGTCCAACAGTTGCTAGTAGAATTTAGTAAGTACTCAAAGCCGAGAGCACAGTGGTGCAGCTGGTAGAGATGCTGCATCTATGTGCCAGAGACACAGTGCGATCCTGACCTCAGGCGCTGCCTGTCTGGAGTTTGCACATTCTCCCTGTGACCATATGCATATCCTCCCACATCCCAAAGACATGTGTGTTAATGGGTTAGTTGGTCTCGAGTGGGCCGACAGTGGATGAGAAAGTGGGATCACATAGAATTAGTGAGAATGGGTTATCAGTGGTCGGCATGGACTCGGTGGGCCGAAGGGCCTGCTTCCATGCTGCATCTTTCAATCATTCAATCTTTCAGTCAATCAATCAAAATTGTCTTACAAAATCCAAGTCTTTTCTTATTGTGTGTAATTATGTCATTAATTCTAAAAAAATCAGTAAAAACGTAACATAAACTTCCTAATCAGTTTCCTGATTGTTCAAAAGAAAATTCTATCAGTGCAGATAAAGTCTGCTTGAATTGTTGTGCATCAAAAGCATAATTCATGTTGCGTTAACTTTGACAACAACAGATATTAAATCTGCAAAGATTTCCATTTCCACAAATAAATCATGGCTGGTTTTGATTTTGCTCTAGTGTGACTCATTTGACTCAGACAAGATGCCTGAACCATCCTTTCAAAACTTGAGGTAGCAAACGGCCGGTTAGTTTATAGTTGCCTCGTAGACCAGCGAATGTAAATCATTCCATCAACACAGTGGCAAATGGCTGTGATATTTTTGAGAGAGCAGATATCCCTTTTGTACTTGACGGTAACTATTCCGAACAACAGTTGTCAAAGAGCAGTGGAATATTCATTTCCGTTAGTGTGACCCTTGCCCTCAGAAAGACTGAAGCCAGAATTCACAAGCGTTTTTTTCCACCATTGTGGCCTGTCAGCACTCAACAGAGACCAGAATAACAGACAGCTTCAGTTTAATGCGCTGGCTGGCCACAGCCAGAATTAAGCTACATGATCAGGACACTTTGATCACAGTGCTAACACTCATTCCTTGGTTGGAGAGATATTTACATCAGGAGGATTGCTGAGGTCTTGCTAAGTGGCTCTAAGTGGTCTTCAGCAAGAAAGTTAAAGCGGAACTAGATTTGTTTAGAACGTGGAACTGTACAGCAAAGGAACATCTCTCGTTTCCCTCTCCCCTGACTTTCAGTCTGAAGAAGGGTCTTGACCCGAAACGTCACCCATTCCTCTTCTCCAGAGATGCTGAGTTACTCCAGCATTTTGTGTCTATCTTCAGGAACAGGCCCTATGGTTAAGAGTCAAGAGTGTTTTATTGTCATATGTCCCAAACAGGGCAATGAAATTCTTATTTGCTGCAGCACAACAGAATATGTAAACAGAACAATATAATAAATGAAAAAGATGTAAATGTAGATGTAGATGTAGAGAGAGACACACACACACACACACACACACACACACACACACACACACACACACACACACACACACACACACACACACACACACACACACACACACACACACACACACACACACTCCCCACCTCCCCCCCCCACCCTCTCTGCTCCCCACCCTCCACCTCCCCTTCCCCTCCCCCACAATCCATCCCTCTCAACCCCCATTATCCTCCCTCCTTCCCCCCTCCCTAGGAGATAGATTTAAACTAAAATGTGAATAACTTTTAAAATATAACACAGATTTCAATGAAACTTCTTCCGTTCACACCAAAGGGACGACAGTGAGTAAGGTTGGCCTACTATTGTCATGCTATCTGAAGAAGGGTCCCGACCCAAAACGTCACCCATTTTCTCTCCGGAGATGCTGCCTGACCCGCTGAGTTACTCCAGCATTTTGTTGATACCCTGCATTTGTACCAGCATCTGCAGTTATTTCCCTGCACACTGGTGTATACGTCAATAAACTAAAATGGAGCCCTGGATCGGCACCCTTCTCCAGTGAGTTCCAGGCTCAGTTCCAGGCCAAGAGCCTACACTTGTCTGCTCCAACAACACCACCTGGCCTCTCCTCCAGCTTCCCACCAGCTCTTGGTCGCACTGGTACCGCAACCAACTGAGTTGCTATGGAGTGCAGTCCCCCCACCAGGTTGAGGAGCACCAGGAAAAATGGTCCCAATGTTGGGGGAGTCCAGAACTCTGTTCCCTTCACAAACTTCACAGTTTAAGAATAAAGGGTGGGCCATTTAGGACTGCGATGAGGAAAGACTTTTTCACCCAGATAGTTGCGATTCTGTGGAATTCTCTGCCACAGAAGGCAGTGGAGGCCCATTCACTGGATGTATTCAAGAGAGTTAGATATAGCTCGTAGGGCTAACGAAACCAAGGGATGTGGGGGAGAAAGCAGGAACGGGGTACTGATTTTGGATGATCAGCCATGATCATATTGAATGGCGGTGCTGGCTCGAAGGGCCGAATGGCCCACCACCTATAAGTTGACTATAACTCGGCCACGAAGCCACAGGTACCTTGATAGGAAATGGTGCCACTTCCACTTTACACCACCAGGCTTGGAACTAGGAGGCATTGCATGAGAGCAGAACAAAGTGCAGCCTGGTGACTGATCCTTGCCATTAACAGGTATGAATGTCTGAAATGGGAGAAGTTCTGTTGACTTCAGTGAGTTGAATTTCAGAGGCAGACAGCTGAGATAGCTTTGAGACACAAGGAACTGCAGATGCTGAAATTCTGCATAAAACACAGCGCTGGAGTAACTCAGCGTACCAGGCAGCATCTCTGGAGGACAAGGACAGGCCACGTTTTAGGTTGGGACCCTTCTTCAGACTCTCTCGTAACTCAGCGTGTCAGGCAGCATCTCTGGAGGACACACACAGATGACGTTTCAGGTCAGGACCCTTCTTCATTCTCTCTTCAATAAAGTGCTGGAGTAACTCAGCGGGTCTGGAAGCATGTGGGTCAGGGCTGACTTTTTCAGGTGATATTTTATGTATGATTGCATTTACTGTAGACAATAACCACAGTTCTCCTTGACCTAGCTCTCTACTCCATATGTCTAACCTTCACGATGCATCTTTTTTTGTTTCTTCTAGTTATTGAAGAAAAAGGAGTAAAGATGAATTTGACAGTCATTGACACGCCAGGGTTTGGTGACCAAATAAACAATGAAAACTGGTGCGTAATTGGTGACCTGCAGGGTTCAGGTTCAGTGTGTTGAGTTGCATGTTCAAGTATTGTTCAGTGTTTTATCACAAAATGGTGATTGAACAGTTTGCACCATTAAATGGACATTTTATGAAATGGGAGGAGATTTAAGGGTGGCCTGGTAGAGATATTTAAGGTGGGGAAGGACGGAAATCGAGGAGGTGTTTCCACTGGCTTATTAGCACGAAGGACAGGGAGGCAGGCGCTTGGGAAGGTCACCTCCATCACATGCCGTTCTGTCATGGAAACAGATCATTGGTCCTTCATCATTGTTGGGTCTGGACCAAAGAACACTTCACCCGAATGCAATGCAGGAGCATCGTCATCAAGAGGATGGATCGTAGAACATAGAACAGTACAGCTCAGGAACAGAGCCCACAATATCCCTGCCAAACTTGGAAGCCAAGTTAAATTGATCTCCTCTGCTCACATGCCATCTACACCCCTCCATTCCCTGCATGTCCACGAGCCTATCTAAAAGCCCTGGATTCCCCTGTTATATCTGCCTCCACCACCACCCCTGGCAGTGCTTTCCAGCCACCCGCCACTCTCTGTAGAAAAGGACAACCGGCACTTCTCATTTACGCTTTGCCCCCTCACCTTAAAGTTATGTGCTGCACAGTGGCGCAGCTGGTAGAGCTGCTGCCTCACCGTGCCAGAAACAGGAGTTCAATCCTGACCTCAGATGCTGTCAATGCGGAGTTTGCACGTTCTCCATGTGACCGTGTGGGTTTCCCACCGGGTGCTCCGGATTCCTACTACATCCCAAATGCACGCGGGTTTGTCTGTTAATTGGCATCTGGACATTGCCCCTACTGTACAGGGAGTGGATGCGAAAGTGGGATAACATGGAACTAGTGTGAATGGGAAATTGATGGTCGGCGTGGGCAAAAGAGCCTGGTTTCATGCTGTATCGATAAACAAATCTAAACTAAACTATGCCCTCTAGTCTTTGACATTTCCACACTGGGATAAAGGTTCTGACTGTCTACCCTACCTATGCCTGTCATAATTTTATATTCTTCTATCAGGTCTCCCTGATAGAAGACGTCAGGGATTATGGGGAGAAGGCAAGAGAATGGGGTTGAGAGCGAAAGATAGATCAGCCATGATGGAATGGGGTTGAGAGGGAAAGATAGATCAGCCGTGACTGAGTAGCAGATTAAATGGGTCGAATAGCCTAATTAGAAACATAGAAAATAGGTGCAGGGGAGGCCATTCGGCCCTTCGAGCCAGCACCGACATTCATTGTGATCATGGCTGATCGTCCCCAATCAATAACCCGTGCCTGCCTTCTCCCCATATCCCTTGATTCCACTAGCCCCTAGAGCTCTATCTAACTCTCTCTTAAATCCATCCAGTGATTTGGCTTCCACTGCTCTCTGTGGCAGAGAATTCCACAAATTCACAACTCTCTGGGTGAAAAAGTTTTTTCTCACCTCAGTTTTAAATGGCCTCCCCTTTATTGTAAGACTGTGACCCCTGGTTCTGGACACGCCCAACATTGGGAACATTTTTCCTGCCTCTTGCTTGTCCAGTCCTTTTATAATTTTATATGTTTCTATAAGATCCCCTCTCATCCTTCTAAACTCCAGTGAATACAAGCCTAGTCTTTTCAATTTTTCCTCATATGTCCTATATTCTGCTCCTATAAGGGGCAGAATTAGGCCATTCAGCCCAACACAACGGGTCTCTGGCGCTGTGAGGAAACAGCTCCATCAGCTGCGCCACAGCGCAAGCAAATTCCCAGGCAAATCGTGAGGGAGTCATAGTGAGAGTCATACACCGTTGACAATAGACAATAGGTGCAGGAGTAGGCCACTCGGCCCTTCGAGCCAGCACCGCCATTCAATGTGATCATGGCTGATCATTCTCAATCAGTACCCCGTTCCTGCCTTTTCCCCGTACCCCCTGACTCCGCTATCCTTAAGAGCTCTATCTAGCTCTCTCTTGAATGCATTCAGAGAATTGGCCTCCACTGCCTTCTGAGGCAGAGAATTCCATAGATTCACAACTCTCTGACTGAAAAAGTTTTTCCTCATCTCCGTTCTAAATGGCCTACCCCTTATTCTTAAACTGTGGCCCCTTGTTCTGGACTCCCTCAACATTGGGAACATGTTTCCTGCCTGTAACGTGTCCAACCCCTTAATAATCTTATACGTTTCGATAAGATCCCCTCTCATCCTTCTAAATTCCAGTGTATACAAGCCTAGTCGCTCCAGTCTTTCAACATATGACAGTCCCCCCATTCCGGGAATTAACCTAGTAAACCTACGCTGCACGCCCTCAACAGGCCCTTTGGCCCAACTTGCCCATGCCGACCGACAGGCCCCATCTACACTAGTCCCACCTGAGGGAGTTGAATGAGGGAACAAGAACAACTGGTCAACTTGCCGGATAAACCCCCCAGCATTGGGAGATAGCTGCTCGCTGGATTAAACCTTGGAAACCTTTATAATCAAAGCATTTTCTGTTGCAGCTGGGAGCCAATTGTGAAATACATTAATGAACAGTACGAAAAATACCTGAGAGAAGAGATTAATATCAATCGAAAGAAGAGGATCCCTGACACCAGGGTACACTGCTGTGTATATTTTGTGCCTCCCACAGGCCACTGGTATGTACAATATGGTAAAACTCTATCTTTCAATAACTGTCTGTAACATTCAGTAAAGGTCTGTTGAGATGAAGCCACCTCATGATTATAAACTTGTGTGTTGCTCTTTGAAGATGTGCAATGGAAACTTAAAAAGTGCACTCACTTGATTTCTGTCAACCCTCAAATAACGTGCTCAATCTTTCTGACACAGTCCAAAAAATTGAAGACCATAGCTGTGGCATTTGGTCGGAATGTGTTTAATTCCCCCGGCAATTGAAGTATGTTAATTGGAAAATAAGTCTAGAGGTCGTTTCCCACCTGACCCTCCCGATCATCACTCTGATTGCAAAGGAGGTTTATTGTAACAGCAGCGACGTTTTGTGTTGGTCTCTCAGTGGGTAGAATTCTTACCCCTAAGATGGTTTAAGTTGTTTTTAGTTTAACAATACAGCGTGGAAACAGGCCCTTCGGCCCACCAGTAGTCCCTGTGCACCCAACACTATCCTGCACACTACCACTAGGGACAATTTACAATATTTTTACCGAAGCCAAATTAATCAACAAAGTTGTACGTATTTGGAGTGTGGGAGGAAACTGGAGCACCCGGAGAAAACACATGCAGTCGCGGGGAGAATGTTCAAAACCTCGTACAGAGGACATCCGCAGGTCAGGATCGAACCTGGGTCTCTACCGCTGTACTACCGTGCTGCCTTAACCTTACCCAGAGGGCCACCAAGACCTTGGCTGACACCCAGAGCAATCAGACAAGGGATGAAAACCGAGGGCACATCTGCAGGTTCGATCCCGACTACGGGTGCTGTCAAAATAGAGTTTGTACGTTCTCCCCGTGACCCTCATGGGTTTTCTCCGGGAGCTCCGGTTTCCTCCCACACTCCAAAGATGGACAGGTCTAAACTAACCTGAATTAGAGCGGCACGGTGGCGCAGCAGTAGAGTTGCTGCCTTACAGCGAATGCAGCGCCTGAGACTCAGGATCGATCCTGACTACGGGCGCCGTCTGTACGGAGTTTGTACGTTCTCCCCGTGACCTGGGTGGGTTTTCTCCGAGATCTTCGGTTTCCTCCCACACTCCAAAGACGTACAGGTATGTAGGTTAATTGACTGGGTAAAATTTAAAATTGTCCCTAGTGTGTGTAGGATAGTGTTAATGTGCGGGGATCGCTGGGCGGCACGCACTCGGTGGGCCGAAGGGCCTGTTTCCGCGCTGTATCTCTAAATCTAAAAAAAAATCTAAATCTGCCTTCGTCAATGCAGTGGTCACTGCAAAGCTTTAATTAGAAAGGACCTTGCTCAGTGTTTAACTCTCAAATAATACCATTCATTAAGTAGAGAGTCTGATCATTATCTTACTGCTCTTCTGAATTTTCACAGCAAGTAAATTGGATGCTAGTTTTCCTGCTTTACAAGGATGATACAAGGAACTCTGAATAGTTTAGCTTCCTGCCATGTTGTATTTTCCATTATATGTTGTGTAAATTAACAAATGAAAATGTAAAAGTGTCAGACGGTTGCCGAGAAGTTGGACGATGAATCCCTCACATTTATTAACACAACAAGTGACTCCAGAGGTTTGGAAGTGGGGGATGCGGGATATAAAAGCTAAAAGTTGATACTGGCCCATGCAAGTAATGGTTCGGGCTGCAATTAAAGGTTTGGTGCACTTCATGTTATGTTCAGACTTTGGAGACGTTTGCAGCAAAGATGTACTGAGGCAATGCCATCTGCAAAATACGTACGTGAGGGTCATGTTCCATGTACACTTACGGAAGTCAGATTGTACATTAAGTCGGAATCACCATCCCCAACCCCTGCCTGAAATAACGTGCTGAATCTGAAGAAGGGTCTCATCCCAAAACGCTGCCTGCCCATGTTCTCCAGAGATGCTGCCTGACCCCCTGAGTTACTCCAGCACTTTTGTGTCCGTCACTGAGAGTATTAACTGTCTAGGTGGTTTCAGGCTGCACCCAGGGCACTTTCTGCAACGCACGACCTTCTGGGTAAGCACCTCCACCATTGCCGCCTATGGTCCAAAGTGAATTTGAATGCTCTAACAATGTTGTGGAAATTACAAACTGTCTTGTTGTACCAGCTACTGAGTACAGAATTGTTTACGTAAGTGCGAGTTTATGGAAGTCACCCGTTGTGTAAGTCGGGTGGCGTCTGTAGTCAATTGTTGGTAAAGGAGGCAATTCCTTGGAGCTCCCTCAACAGGGAGGGTTGTACAAGTGAGAGGAAGTGTGAGAAAATAACTGCAGATGCTGGTACAAATCGAAGGTATTTATTCACAAAATGCTGGAGTAACTCAACAGGTCAGGCAGCATCTCAGGAGAGAAGGAATGGGTGACGTTTCGGGTCGAGACCCTTCTTCAGTCTGAGTTACTCCAGTATTTTGTGAATAAATACCTTTGAGAGGAAGTGTGTATGTACATCCTGCGCACCACACTTGGCCCAGATTGTGCAGGGTGTAGTGGGAAGATGTACGCTGAGCAAGTTCATTGTAGTCTATTGACAGGTTGTTATAACAAGGTTCATTACTGTAAATGTCAGAGGGTGGTAAATCTGTGGAATATCGTTGCCTCAGAAGGCTGTAGAGGCCAGGTCAATGGATATTTTTAAGACAGAGATAGATAGATTCTTGATTAGTTACAGGTGCCAGGGCTTATGGGGAGAAGGCAGAAGAATGGGGTTGAGAGGGAAAGATAGATCAGCCATGATTGAATGGCGGAGTAGACTTGATGGGTCGAATGGCCTAATTCTGCTCCTATCACTTATGAACTGATGAAGTCTCCTGATAATACCGTACCAAAGTGGGCAACCTTAATATAAGCAAGTTCAACTCTTTGAGATTCTTGTCATGACCTTGATAAATCATTCCTAGACTTCATGCTGACGTAAGGTGTTCAAAGTGGAAGGCAGTGAAATGAGCAGGATGACTTGGGTGGGGGAGGACAGGGAATGCAAGGGTTACTTGAAATTAGAGAAATCAATATTCATACCACTGGACTATAAGCTGCCCAAGCAAAAACACGAACATGTCTCCTCACTTTCCCAGTTCTTTGAAATCTTACCTCATTTTCTCTTCCCACAGATGCTGTCTGATCTGTGGAGAGTTTCCAGCATTTTTTGTGTTTTTATTTCTCACGCAGTGAGGTTGATCAGAACTGCTGCATGATGTGAATGGTTTTCGGACAAAATGCTGAGGTGTTAACATTTGTTTTCCATCGGAATTTGGAATAGCTTTTGTTAAAAAAAAAAAATCTGCACACTGTTGCAGCTGGCTGTAAGAGTTTGTGGACTGTTCTGGTGTGTTTAATCTGTATCATTGAGAGGTGCCATGGACGTCTGTTCTTCTTATTCTCAGAATAAAAGGACGTTTCTTTAGAATGGAGATGCAGAGGAATTTCTTTAGCCAGTGGGTGGTGAATCTGTGGAATTCATTGCCACAGACGGCTGTGGAGGCCAAGTCATCGGGGATGTTTACAAGTGGAGGTTGACAGATTCTTGATTAGTGAGGGTGTCAAAGGCTCCAGGGAGGAGGCAGGGGCTGAGTGAAATAAAGAACAGCTACGATTGAATGGTGGAGCAGACTTGATGGGCCGAATGGCCTCTTTCTGCTCTGATTTACTTATGAGCTTATGAACTTATTCTATATGCTGGATACTGACAATGCACTATCTTAGTTCTGGTCTTATAATCACTAAATTATAACATGGGAGTCGAGAGTGGAATAGATCGGGTAGACACACAGTCTCTTGCCCAAAATAGGGGAATCGAGAACGAGAGGACATGGGTTTCAGGTGAGGTGGGAAAGATTTAATTGGAACCTGAGGGGTAACTCTTTCACACAAAGGGTGGTGGGTGCATGGAACAAGCTGTCGGAGTAGGGAGCCTCGCAGGTGCTTCGCAAGATTTAACAAACACTTTGGCAGGTACTGTAAGAAACACTTTGACAGGTACTGTATACAGATAGGGCAGGTTTGGAGGGATATGGGCCAAACGCAGGCAGATTGCACTTAGAAACATAGAAACATAGAAAATAGGTGCAGGAGGAGGCCATTTGGTCCTTCGAGCCAGCACCGCCATTCATTGTGATCATGGCTGATCATCCACAATCAGTATCCCGTGCCTTGCCTTCTCCCCATATCCCTTGATTCCACTAGCCCCCTAGAGCTCTATCTAGCACGTACAGATGGGATATGTTGGCCAGTGGGTGAAGTTGGGCCAAAGGGCCTGTTTCCATGCTGTAAGACTCTATGAATCTATATCTCTAGTAAGGTTGTCAAAGATTATGGGGAGAAGGCAGGAGAATGGGGTTGCGAGGGGATTGAATGGCGGGGTAGTCTTGAAGGGCCGAGTGGCCTATTTCTGCTCCTGTGACTTATGAGTTTATGAACTTATTCTATATGCCGAATACTCACAATAAACTGGTCATAATCACTGAATGATAACATAGGCGTACGTCCATTCAGCCTTTTCTTAAAGTGCTATCCAGTCCCCACAAATGCTGTCCGTTCACGCATTTGATCCCAAACCTTTGTGAACATTAGTAATGAAGCTGGTCCTAAACGCACAGATCCATCAAGAAGGGTGTGATAGATGGCCCAGCTCAGGTCTATCACCTTCCTTGTTGCTTGTTATGTGATATCCTAATGCACCATGCCCATGCGCCTTGTAGGCAGCTAATTTATATCTCATGACAAATGAAGAACAGCTGGATATTTCTGCACTAAATATTCAAGCCAACAGACCCAGATCTGGAATTTGACCGGTCTTTATTTGTGAAGACAGCTGTAAAGTATCAATTTAACACATCTTGATCCTCTTAATCTTTCATTTCACATTGTCCCTTAAAGGGCTATCAGATCTTTAACGCATGGACAAGTTCTGGGACGTGTTAAAAAAGGAAATTGGATGCCCCTCCTTGCGATCCACTAAGAGCAATACAGTGGTGCAGCGGTAGAGTTGCTGCCTCACAGCCCCAGAGACCCGGGTTCGACCCTGACTACACCGGTGCTGTCTGCGTGCACTTTGCACGCTGTCCCTGTGACCGCGTGGGTTTCCTCCGGGTGCTCCGGTTTCCTCCTAGATCCCGACGAAGTGCGGGTTTGTCGGTTAAGTGTCCTCTGTAAATTCCCCCTAGTGGGTCGGGAGTGGTGGAGAAAGTGGGATAATGTAGATCTATTGTGAATGGGTGATCGATGGTCGGCGTGGACTCGGCGGGTCGAAGGGACTGTTTCTACGCCGTTTCTCTAATCTTAAACTAAATCTAGTTGTCTGCGTGCACTTTGCACGCTGTCCCTGTGACCGCGTGGGTTTCCTCCGGGTGCTCCGGTTTCCTCCTAGATCCCGACGAAGTGCGGGTTTGTCGGTTAAGTGTCCTCTGTAAATTCCCCCTAGTGGGTCGGGAGTGGTGGAGAAAGTGGGATAATGTAGATCTATTGTGAATGGGTGATCGATGGTCGGCGTGGACTCGGCGGGTCGAAGGGACTGTTTCTACGCCGTTTCTCTAATCTTAAACTAAATCTATTGTCGCCATTCAAAACCGCTGCTGCCAAATTTCACAGATAATATTTTTCCTTGACTCCCGTGACAAAACTTAATGAGGAAAGCTAAGCAATTTAACATGCTTATATGGCTGGTAAATATGCTAAAGAGGATGTACATTGTAAATTTTTCTTGGTCTCCTAGAGTTCAATTGCCATTAAATGTTTTTACCAACTGGGTTTGTTTTGGCTAAAATTTAAGGGGATAACTTTGATTGAAGTTTTCAAGATGTTCAGCGGAATTAACATTGAAGACAAATCACCTCCATTTGGTTGGGCTGTCTGGGACTGTACACAAGTTCATAACGATGAACAGGAGCAGAATTAGGCCTTTCTGCCCATCAATCATGCCTATCCATAATAATAATAATAATAATAATTCATTTATTTTATATAGCGCCTTATCACATGCTCAAAGCGCTTTACAAAAACAATTAACATAGAAACAAACAGACAAACTATCCTGACGGAAAAGCGGCGAATACTCAACGCCAGCGTCCTCTCACGTCAGGGTCCGGCAGTAGACATTAAAAAGCACAAGATACACAGATATAATTTTTTACACAAACAGCCATCACAGTGATTGCTCTAGGCATACCCTCACTGTGATGGAAGGCAAAGTCTTATCTTCTCCTCATTCTTCTCCCGTGGTGCCACGAGGTGATCGAGGCTCCCAACTTTTTGAAGCCCCCACTGGGCGATGGAAAGTCCCAGGGCCGAGCCGAGCCGAGCAGGCCGATGAAAGTCCTGAGCCCCCACTGGGCGATGGAAAGTCCCAGGGCCGAGCCGAGCAGGCCGATGAAAGTCCTGAGCCCCCACCGGGCGATGGAAAGTGCTGCGGCCGGGCCACGCAGGGCGATGAAGGGCCTGCGAGCGGGTCGATCGTACCTCGTGCTTCGGGGCGGTCGAAGCTGCTATGGCTGGAGCTCCCAAAAACCGGTCGCCAGCCAGGGACCTGCGAACTCCCGATGCTGCGGTCTGCAGGGCCCACGGCCGAAGCCTCCGAGATGGTAAGTCCAGGCCCTGCGACCGGAGTCTTCAAGGTCGATCCCAGCTGGAGGCCGCCGATTCCACAATGTTAGGCCGTAGCGCGAACGGAGATACGACACGGTAAAGGTCGCATCTCCGTTGAGGAGGAGATTTGAAAAAAGGTTTCCCCCAACCCCCCCACCACCCCCCACATACACAGAGTTAAAAAATAAAATAAAACGTACATTTAACGACGACAATGACAAAAAACAACAAAAAAAAACCAGAGAGACTGCCGGTGAGCCGCAGCTGCAGAACACAGCCACGCCCCTATGTCCTCCTAAAATGCTGCCTGACCTGCTGAGTTACTCCAACACTCTGCATCTTTTTTTTTTGTGAAAACAAGCATCTGCAGTTCCTTGGGCCATTTGTACCCTGAGTTACACCTCCATTCAATCATGGCTGATCGATCTTTTCCTCCCATCCCCATTCTCCCCATAACCCCGGACAACGCACTAATCAAGCATCGGTCAATCTGGGCCTCCTGTGTGGCACATCAACGATCAGAGACAAGCCTTTCAGGAGAAAAGTTTAACGAACACAAAGGTTTAGGGTCCTTTTTTGCCAAATAGCAATCAAAGGTAGAAACAAGGAACAGCAGATGCTGGTTTATACCATAAATAAACACAAAGCCTGAGGGTCAGGCAACATCTCTGGAGAACAAGGCTGGGTGATATTTAGGGTGAGTCTGAAGAAGGGTCTTAACCGCGAAACACCACCCAGCCTTTTCCCTTGATTCCGCGCTGACCAGGGATCTCCCCGTACACTAACTTACATACACCAGCGGTAATCTTACAACTTACCGAAGCCAATTGATGTACAAACCTGTACGTCTTTGCAGTGTGGAAGGGAACCGGAGCATCCGGCGAAACCCCACGCAGTCACGGGGAGAACGTACAAACTCCATACAGACAGCACCCGTAGTCAGGATCGAACCTGGGTCCCTGGTGCTGTGAGGCAGCCACTCTACCGCCGTGCCGCCGTGCCACCACATTCTTTGGAACCATCTTCTTCAAGGGCAGTGGTAACAGAGGTTTTGAATATTTTTGAGGCAGAGGGAGCTATTTTCTTAATAACCAAAGAGGTGAAAGGTTACAGATGACAAGGAACTGCAGATGCTTGTGTACAAAAAAAGATGCAAAGTGCTGGAGTAACTCAGCCGGTCAGGCCGCATCTTTGGACGACATGGATTGGTGATGTTTCGGGTCGGGCCACTTATCATATCATATCATATATCTACAGCCGGAAACAGGCCTTTTCGGCCCTCCAAGTCCGTGCCGCCCAGTGATCCCCGTACATTAACACTATCCTACACCCACTAGGGACAATTTTTTTACATTTACCCAGCCAATTAACCTACATACCTGTACGTCTTTGGAGTGTGGGAGGAAACCGAAGATCTCGGAGAAAACCAACGCAGGTCACGGGGAGAACGCAGTTCTTCCGACTGGGTGCGTTTTGGGTTGAGACCCTTCTTCAATCCCGACCCAAAACATCGCATATACCCCCCTCACCTGTATCCACCTATCACTTGCCAGGCATTGTCCCGCCCGCACCTCTTTTCTAGCTTTCTCCCCTCACCCCCCCGCTACAATCAATCAGTCTGAAGAAGGGTCCCCGACTGGAAACGTCACCTATCCATGTTCTCCAGAGGTGCTGCCTGACCCGCTGAGTTACTCCAGCACTTTATTGGCGAAAGGTTACCACAGGGAAAGAGGAATGCAGAGCCCAGTTAACACTCAGTTCAAACCCATTGAAGCAAGGTCATGAGGTTGAGAAGCCTACTGCTAGTTCATGGATTCACATGTGACTACCTATTCTTTTTTCATCTCCATTCTGTTGGTAACTCACCCTCTCAGTACTGTGCTTCCGTGGCACAGGGCTCCCCCTGCAGACTCACAATCCTCCAGTGTTGCACTGTGGTGTCTGCCTCGTCTATGTGCTCTGAGCTATCTGCTTGCCACACTGCATCACGTTTTGGAATAAGCAACATGATTTAAGTCTCTCTACCAAGAGATCCAGCAACATGTGTAAGATGCGAAACTAGAATAACATAGAAGTAGTGTACGGGTGATTGTGGGTCAGCAGGGACTCGGTGGGCCGAAGGGTCTGTTTCCACGTTGTATCTCTAACCTAACAAAACCTACTCAGCTCAGAGATTGCGGGCCGAGCGGCCTGTTCCTGCGCTGTACTGTTCCAAGTTGTATTGGAAAAACATAAAATACAAGGAAAATATTAATTTCTATTGATGCAAATGCTAGAGTTTTGAGTAAAACACATAGTGCTGGAGTAACTCAGGAGGTCAGGCAGCATTTCTGGTGCACTTGGATTGGTGATGTTTCAGGTTGGGGCACTTTGTCAGATTGCATTTGGAAGAAGGGTCCTGACCCGAAACGTCACCTATCCATATTCTCCAGAGATACTGAGTTACTGCTGAGTTACTCCAACACTTTGTGTCCTTTTGTGTATTAACCAGCATCTGCATTTTCTTTGTTTCTACATTTTTAATACAATGTTTGACTGTAACGGTTATCACCTGTCTATTTATGTTTTCCGCCAAGCTTAATAATTACTTCAAAGTGCTTAAACCCTCCCATGTTCTCCAGAGATGTTGTCTGACCTGCTGAGTTACTCCGGCACTTTGTGTACTTTTCTGCCATAAATCATGTTTCCCGAACACTAATATCCAAGGATAAATACCTTATTTTCTTTACCTTCAGTAATTTGAGTTGAGTTGAGTTCAGTTCATTGTCATGTGTACTGAGACACAGTTTTTGTTGCGTGCTAGCCAGTCAGCTGAAAGACTATAAGTGATTACACCCGCAGTGCACAGATTGATACATGATAAAGGGAGTACAAGATAAAGTTTAGTGCAAGATAAAGTCTGATCAAAGATAGTCCGAGAATCTTCACAAGGTCAAGTCAAGTCAAGTCAATTTTATTTGTATAGCACATTTAAAAACAACCCACGTTGACCAAAGTGCTGCACATCTGATTAGGAAGAAAAAAAATGAAACATACAGTGGCAGGCAGCCAAACACAGTGGCGCGGCCGTAGATGGTAGTTCAGGACCACTCTCTATTTGTTGGTAGGATGGTTCAGTTGCCTGATAACAGCTGGGAAGAAACTGCCCATGAATGTGGAGGGGCGCGTTTTCACACTTCGATAGCGGCACGGTAGCGCAGCGGTAGAGTTGCTGCTTTACAGCGAATGCAGCGCCGGAGACTCAGGTTCGATCCTGACTACGGGTGCTGCACTGTAAGGAGTTTGTACGTTCTCCCCGTGACCTGCGTGGGTTTTCTCCGAGATCTTCGGTTTCCTCCCACACTCCAAAGACGTACAGGTATGTAGGTTAATTGGCTGGGTAAATGTAAAAATTGTCCCTAGTGGGTGTAGGATAGTGTTAATGTGCGGGGATTGCTGGGCGGCATGGACTTGGAGGGCCGAAAAGGCCTGTTTCCGGCTGTATATATATGATATGATATGATATGATATCTTGCTTTTCCCACTTGCTTTTATTAAATACTAGGCCAAGTGGACCCGCTGGGCCCAAACCTCTCCTGCATTGGTGCAGCACCCTCTCCTCTCCCCTCTCTCCTCAACCCCCCCCCCCCCCCCCCCCCCCCTCCCCTCCTTCAGACTTAGCTCCACTTTTTACTGTTCTAGTAAACCTCTATCGAGATGAAACATTCCCCCCAAGTTTTTGTTACACTTGGCCACAGTAATCCATCCAAAGTGTAATCAATGCTCCGTAAAATTGCAACTTGGTCATATTTGTATGTATCAATTATCTCAATTCATAAATTCAAGGATTTCTGATTTTAGCAGTCATTTTAACATCCCCAGCTGCGATCAGGCAACTGAATTGCCCTTTCACCAGAGAGAGAGAGTGTGGTCCTGACCTCCCATCCACCTCAATGGAGACTTTTTAAACTATCTGTAGTTGGACTTTATCGGACTTTATCTTGCATTAAACATTATATCCTTTACCCTGTATCTGTACACTGTGGACGGCTTGATTGTAATCATGTTTAGCCTTTTCTCTGACTGGATACCACACGACAAAAATGCTTTTCACTTTACCGCGGTGCACGTGACACCAATAAACTAAATATTTCAAAGATTGAAGATTGCACCAGTTCATAAACACCATTCTTACTACGCTAGAGGGCAGAGTCATTAGGCACATTTAAGGCTGAAATTGATTTCGGATCGCACGGGGTCAAGGATACAGGTCGGAGTGGAAAATGGAGGTGAAGTCAAAGATCAAATCAGCCATTTCGTAACAAGAGGAGTTGAGTATAGGAGCAAAGAGGTCCTTCTACAGTTGTACCGGGCGCTGGTGAGACCGCACCTGGAGTACTGTGTGCAGTTTTGGTCTCCAAATTTGAGGAAGGATATTCTTGCTATGGAGGGCGTGCAGCGTAGGTTCACTAGGTTAATTCCCGGAATGGCGGGACTGTCGTATGTTGAAAGGCTGGAGCGATTGGGCTTGTATACACTGGAATTTAGAAGGATGAGGGGGGATCTTATTGAAACATATAAGATAATTAGGGGATTGGACACATTAGAGGCAGATAACATGTTCCCAATGTTGGGGGAGTCCAGAACAAGGGGCCACAGTTTGAGAATAAGGGGTAGGCCATTTAGAACGGAGATGAGGAAGAACTTTTTCAGTCAGAGGGTGGTGAAGGTGTGGAATTCTCTGCCTCAGAAGGCAGTGGAGGCCAGTTCGTTGGATGCTTTCAAGAGAGAGCTGGATAGAGCTCTTAAGGATAGCGGAGTGAGGGGGTATGGGGAGAAGGCAGGAACGGGGTACTGATTGAGAGTGATCAGCCATGATCGCATTGAATGGCGGTGCTGGCTCGAAGGGCTGAATGGCCTACTCCTGTACCTATTGTCTATTGTCTATTGTCTATGATCCCAGTTAATGAGGCTGCAGCTCAATGGAGCCTTTGGCAATTCCTGCCCCAGTTTCCATATCCACTCCCTCTCATGTCTGTTGCAAGCTTTGAAATGATGCCAAACGTAGTGCATCCATATGCTAGGGTACTGTCTGATTCTCCTCTACTCCATTGCAGACGTTGGACTTTAAGGAACTGGTGTGTGACAAAGCTGAGAACTATATTCTGCACTCTGTATCTTCACCTTCCCTCTAACGTCTACAGATGCGCCATAGAAAACATTTTATTTGGATACATCACAGCAGGGTTTGGGAACAGCTCCTTCCAAGACCGCAAGAAATTGCGGAGAGTTGTGTTCGTGGCCCATGCCATCGCACAAAGCAACCTCCCTCCCATTGACTCCGTCTACACTTAGCAATGCCTCAGCAAGGTCACCAGCATAATCAAGGACCAGTCTCACTTCGGCCACTCTCTCTTCTCCCCCCCTCCCATCAAGCAAGTGGTCCAGAAATTTGAAATCACATGCCTCCAGATTCAGGGACAGTTTCTTTAGGCAACTGAACCTTACTCTCACCAACTGGAAAGCAGTCCTGACCTCTCATCTACCTCCTTGGAGATCATCAAACTTGTTTTAATCGGACTTTACCGGACTTTATCTTACACTAAACGCTACACCCTTTATCCTGTATTTGTACACTGTGGACAGCTTGATTCTGTTATTCCACATCCACTCCCTACACTGGGGGCAATTTATAGAGGCCACTTTTAACCTACAAACCCGCGGGTCTCTGGAATGTGGGAGGAAACTGGAGCACCCGGAGAGAACCCGCGTGGTGACTGACAGGGAAAACGTGCAAATTCCATACAGACGGCACCTGTGGTCAGGATCGAACCCGTGTCTCCGGCGCTGTAAGGCAGCAGCTCTGCCGCTGCGCCACTGCGCCAGGATGTGGGAGGAAACCAGAGCGCCCGGTGGAAACCCAGGCAGTCACGGGGAGAACGTGCAAACGCCACACAGGCAGCACGTCGTGTCAGGATCAGGATTGAGGCCGGATCTCTGTCGCCGTGAGGCAACAGCTCTACCCGCAGTGCCACCGTGCTGCCCTGTGAGACCAGTGCCGCCCTGTGAGACCAGTGCCAAGGAAGAGCAGTTACTATGCTAGGAAGCACAGATGTTGGGATTCAGAATGAACACAAGGGTCACAGCTTTCTCACTGAGAGGGAGAGGTGGAAGATTGCCAGGCAGGCTATTCGCAAAGACTGCAAAATAGTCTTTTGCACGTGAAGCCCTGCGAACCAAAACATCGCAAGTATTTTTAATGAAAGCTGTTGCAAACTCATTGACAGGCTGTGATTTTCTTACTTAATTCCAGTGTGTGATTAAGCATAGAAGGATTCTTGTTGTCCTCTGAGGACCTTATCTGCCTTCATCTCATGCCCTTTAACATGCAAACATTAATAAGCCTTCAATGCCTCAGTGACTTGAGAATGGCAATTTCTAAAGGGATTGAACCTTGTTGAACCCAAATTGTTATCAGTCAGGATAGCTGGAGGCAAAAGGATGTCAGGGCGATGTTGTTCTTAACCCTGTTGAATGCTGCGCTATAACCAGTTGCCAAAGAATGTCTACTTGTAACCTTTAGGGTCTTCGATGCACTGCACACATTCCTCAACTGCGGTGGAAAATATAGTTGTGTACTATTTGTCTTTAGCTACAGTTGATGATGCTATGCCAAACTTTCACTCATTTAATCAGGATCGAGATGGAACGATTTCTGTTAAATTGAATGACCTTGCTGCTGTTAAAAGGGATAGCCTATCATATTGAAGTGGAGGGGTATAATGCCAGTCCAATATTGCCTCTTTTGCCAATCTACAACAAGTTGCAGTCTGAGTAAGGGTCTCAACCCGAAACCTCACCCATTGCCTCTCTCCAGAGATGCTGCATGCCCCGCTGAGTTACTCCAGCATTTTGTGTTTAACATGCTGGTTTAATATCAGTGAGCAGTGAGCATCAATCTATTTGTACCGTTGATTATCAAGTCGCATGCCGATATCAAACGATTGTAAAGGGGGCAGGGCTGCTGCCTCACAACGCCAGAGACACAAGGTCGATCCTGAACTCGGGTGCTGTCTGTGTGGAGTTTGCACATTTTCCCATGTGAATACATTCAAGAGAGAGCTAGATAGAGCTCTTGAGGATAGCGGAGTCAGGGGGTATGGGGAGAAGGCAGGAACGGGGTACTGATTGAGAATGATCAGCCATGATCACATTGAATGGCGGTGCTGGCTCGAAGGGCCGAATGGCCTCCTCCTGCACCTATTGTCTATTGACCTCCGGACGCTCCGGTTTCCTCCCACATCCCAACTATGTGCGGGTTTGTAGGTTAGTTAGCCCTCTGAAAATTGCCCAAAGTGTGTGGGGAGTGTGTGCGAAATTGGGGTGACATAGAACTAGTGTGAACGGGTGATTGACGGTTGCCATTTACTCCGAGGGCCAAACGCCCTGATTCTATCCTGTATCTTTCAATTCTTTTCAATTCAATTATTAATCTTGGAATATCAACTTAAATGTGGCCATGGGTAATTCAAAGAATTTTGAGCTTTAAAATGTTTTAAAATGTCACTTGCTAATTGGTTTTCATCCACATCCTTATTATTAAGTGCCTGTGAAATTACACTTCACTGTTAGCACTTGGAGTATGCAAGGAATCCCATTGCAACTGACTGATTTCCCCAAACACCAGAGTTACTTTAACGCAGTGAAAGAATTGCACGGTGCTGACCAAGCCTTTGGAATGGAACACCTTCAGCACTTTCATTTCAGCATTGTAGTATAGCGGCACGGTGGCGCAGCGGTAGAGTTGCTGCATTACAGCGAATGCAGCACTGGAGACCCAGGTTCGATCCCGACTACGGGTGCTGTCTGTACGAAGTTTATACGTTCTCCCCGTGACCTGTGTGGGTTTTTCCCCGAGATCTTCGGTTTCCTCCCACACTCCAAAGACGTACCGGTACGTAGGTTAATTGGCTTGGTAAATGTAAAAATTGTCCCTAATGGGTATAGGATTAGCAAGCTTGCAGATGATACAAAGTGCGTGGTATTTCAGGTAGTGAAGATGGATGTCATAAATTGCAGCAAGATCTTGATCAGTTGGCCAGGTGGGCTAGGAATAGTTGATGGAATTTAATAGAGAAAAATGGGAGGTGTTGCATTTTGGAAAGTCTAACATGGCCAGGACCTACACAGTGAATGGTAGGGCTCTGGGGAGTGTTGTAGAGCTGGGATCTAGGACAGGTACATTGTTCCTTGAAGATGGCGTCACAGGCTAAATAGGGTGGTCAAAAACGGTTTTTGGCACATTGGTCTTCATCAGTCAGAGTATTGAGTATGGAAGTTGGGAGGTCATGTTGCAGTTATGTATAGGATAGTGTTAATGTGCGGGGATCGCTGGTCGACACGGACTCGGTGGGCCGAAAGGGCTTGTTTCCGCACTGTATCTCTAAACTAAAACCATAGGAGCCTTTGAATAGCTTGCAAATCTCACATGTTTCCAAGAAATTGATCCAAAAAAAGTTGCACATGGGAGTGCAGGGATATGGATCATATGCAAGCAAGGAGGAACATTGTGGGCCGAAGGGCCTGATCCTGTGCTGTTCAGATCTGCGTCTATCTTAAAATGGCACCTGAAGTTCGAATCAGACCCAAGACATTGAAGTTGAATAGCTTCCTGATGATAAACCCAGATCTTGTCTGTTTTCGCAGAGATCCCATGGAACCAATTGAAAGAAGTGCAACTGTGCTGCCCCATATGTACTTTCCCTCACTCAGCATAACTACAGAACTAACTACTCAGTCACTAATACCTCATGTGCAAGGGAGCTCATTGCATACAAGTTAGTGGTTGCGTTTCCTGCACCATAACTATTTCACTTGTTATAAATGGCTTTGGGAGCTCCTGAAAGGCTCAGGAAAGGAACCATATAAATGTAAGCCTTTTGTTTCTTACTTAGAGTCATATAGCCTTTCCAACTTGACAGCATCTTTCCTGTAACATGGTGCCCAGAACTGAACACAATACTCTAAATGCGGCCTCACCAATGTCTTACATAACTGCAACATGACTTCCCAACTTCTATACTCAATACTCTGACTGATGAAGGCCAATGTGCCAAAAACCTTTTTTGAACACCCTATTTAGCCTGTGACGCCATCTTCAAGGAACAATGTACCTGTACTCCTAGATCCCTCTGCTCTACAACACTCCCTAGAGCCCTACCATTCACTGTGTAGGTCCTGGCCATGTTAGACTTTCCAAAATGCAACACCTCCCATTTTTCTGTATTCAATTCCATCAACTATTCCTAGCCCACCTGGCCAACTGATCAAGATCTTGCTGCAATTTATGACATCCATCTTCACTACCTGAAATACCACGCTTTTTGTATCATCTGCAAGCTTGCTAATCTCGCCATGTACATTCTCATCCAAATCATTGATGTAGATGACAAACAGTAATGGGCCCAGTACCGAACCCTGAGGCACACCACTAGTCACAGTCCTCTTTCAGAAGCCAACATTTCAAATGGAATGAAGTTGTTTGCGATTGTCTATAAATGACTTGGACGTAAATGTAGACGGGTTGGTTAGTAGGTTTGCAGATGACACCAAGATTGCTGGGGTCACAGATTGTGAGGAAGGCTGGAAAAGTTAACATCGTGTTTTAGATCAGCTCGAGAAATGGGTGGAGACATGGAAGGTGGGATTTAATAGCAAGGGTGAGGTTCTGTGCACTGGGAGGTTGAATGTTAGGGGCAAATATCCAATTATGGCAAGACCCGCAACACCATTGATGTACAGAGAGATCTTGGAGTCCAAGTCCATAATTCCATGAAAGTGGCAATGCAAGTATGTGGAGTGTTTAAAAAGACATATGGCACGCATGCCCTCATTGATTGGGTCTTTTGAGTATAAGAGTCAGAATGAGTAAAGGGGCTAGGTGGCACTGAGACTAGGCGCAATGGTGGCACAGTGGGAGAGTTGCTGCCTTACAGCTCCAGAGACCTGGGTTCGATCCTGACTACGGGTGCTGCCTGCACGGAGTTTGCACGTTCTCCCTGTGACCATGTGGGTTTTCTCCGGGTGCTCCCGTTTCCTCCCACATTCCAAAGATGTGCAGGTTTGAAGGTTTAAAGGAGACGTGTGGGACAAGTTTTTTTACAGAGGGGGTGGTGTGCCTGGAACGTGCTGCCAGGGGGTGGTGGTGGAGGCACTTACAATAGTAACGTTTAAAACACTTTTAGATGGACACACGGAAATGGAGGACTGGGGATTACGTGCAGGCAGATAAGAGTTGGTCTTGGCATCCTGTTTGGCACAGGCATTGTGGGCTGAAGGGCCTGATCCTGTTCGTGTTCCCCTTCTGCAGCTGTTAGGCATGAGTGCACACTTGTTGAAAGGAAGGGCACTTGGGAGATAACATTGCTCCTCTGGCAGGCAGCGCCCATTTAAAGTGGTCTGTCTGTTCTCCATCCAAAGCGTACGTGAACGCAGAGCAGCCAATGCAGCTTTATAACTGAGTGGCGGTAACCCCAACCTAACCTTCAGATATGAGAACACGTGGCAGCAGGCTTTTCCTCAAGAATGTATTGCTGCCGCTCCTCAGAGAGGCTTCCTCACCTGGTGCAGGCCGCTGCAGCGAGCTTCCCCCTCACTGTCAGTCGCCGAGGTTGTTGCCTTGATAAATCTCAACCATGAAGCCGCAGCGGTTGAAATCTGACCCGCGTCAAGCTCCTCAGCGATAATATCACCAGAGACTTAACCCGTCCCTTGTTCAGGAGCTGCCTGCCAAGGCGGTGGATTGAGTCCCTGTTTCCTGCCGTTGCCTTCTGAACCAAGGGGGACCCAGCGTGGTGGACCGCCGTGTGTGAGGGGGAAGAACAATGGGGACCTGACGTAGGGGACTGCTGTGTGTGAGGGGGAAGAACAATGGACAACGGGAACCCGACGTGCGGGACTGCCGTGAGTGAGGGGGAAGAACAATGGGGACCTGACGTAGGGGACTGCTGTGTGTGAGGGGGAAGAACAATGGGGACCTGACGTAGGGGACTGCTGTGTGTGAGGGGGAAGAACAATGGGGACCCAACGTGGGGGACTGCCGTGTGGGAGGGGGAAGAACAATGGGGACCCAACGTGGGGGACTGCCGTGTGGGAGGGGGAAGAACAATGGGGACCCGACGTAGGGGAACCGCCGTGAGCGAGGAGGCAAAGAACAAAGCGGGGCCTGGCGTGGGTTATTTGTAACTTTGTAAGCGCCCCTTATATCATATCATATCATATATATACAGCCGGAAACAGGCCTTTTCGGCCCACCAAGTCCGTGCCGCCCAGCGATCCCCGCACACTAACACTATCCTACACCCACTAGGGACAATTTTCATTTACCCAGCCAATTAACCTACATACCTGTACGTCTTTGGAGTGTGGGAGGAAACCGAAGATCTCGGAGAAAACCCACGCAGGTCACGGTGAGAACGTACAAACTCCTTACAGTGCAGCACCCGTAGTCAGGATCGAACCTGAGTCTCCGGCGCTGCATTCGCTGTAAAGCAGCAACTCTACCGCTGCGCTACCGTGCCGCCCCGGTTATGGGTAACTATTTGCATACCTTGCGTATGCAAGCAAACAATTTCACTGTGACTTGTCACGTGATAATAAAGTATTCGTTCATTCATTCATTCGTTCATTCATTGGGCAAATGTTGGATACTAGAAGTCTTTGTCAGCCCGAAGCGAGCTACTCTAATCTCTTGATGTAGGAAGGAACTGCAGGCGCTGGTTTACAGCGAAGGTAGACACAAAATGCTGGAGTAACTCAGCGGGTCAGGCAGCATCTCTGGAGAGAAGGATTAGGTGACCTTTCGGGTCGAGACCCTCCATCAGACTGAGAGGGGCAAGTTGAGCAGAACGGCCTGTTTCCATGCTGTATCTCTAAACTAAAACACTAACAGGCCCCAAAATCACAGGTACCTGGTGCCTGCAAAACTCAGGATACCGGGAAATGTAACTTGTCTCTTTATGTGGCTTGGTGGTGAATTTTGTATTGTTTAAATCACTCCTGTGAGGTGTCTTTCGATATCCCTCATTAGAGATTCTATGTCAATTGTAGCTGCATATACGGTGTGAATTACTGGCAGAGAGGTACCAAGTAGTTCAATACAGTCCAATGGTGCTTTTAATGTCACAGGTGTAAAGTACAAATGCACATTGAACTCCTTTTCTTACAAACAGTCCAGTAGAGTATTGCCATACCTTAGCACATCCCCATTGAACAACTTGTACAGAAATAGTTCCACTAATCCCGCACGCAAGAGCCGCCATGTTTTGGCGCCATTTTCAAAGTGCAGTCCGTGCTCCAGGTATTTTGAGCGGTGCCCGTTCCAGGCGAGCCCCAGGCTTCTGCGGGGCCTCCAGCCGCCGCCTTCTCTTGGACGCGCGGGTCGACCCGTCAACCCACGTCCCTCTCCTCGCCCGCCCACCTTTGTTCCCCGGGCGGGTGGGAGCCTCCCGCAGCCGACCTCGAGGGCGGGGTAGGCCAGACCCCGGTTCCCTCGCCTCTCCCACCGGCCTCGCTCGCTCCTCGCCGGTCACATCCGCCGTGGTCACCGCCCCCACCAGGTCACTCTGTGCGTGTAATAAAGAGAAGTCGGTAGTGGAACTGAAACCTTCAACTCTTGCAGAGGCAAATGATGGATTATTCTGTCTGTATTTTGCAGGTTACGTCCGCTGGATATCGAGTTCATGAACCGTCTAGCCAAAATAGTCAATATAGTCCCGGTTATCGCAAAGGCTGATACTCTTACCTTAGATGAAAGACGAGATTTTAAACAGAGGGTATGTATTTGTTACACTGACTGCACAAACACGACACATTGCAAATTAACTCGAGCCACTTAACCAAGTATAACTTTTTTTGACAATTAATGAATTACTTATTTATAATTGAATTGAACCCCAGAAATGTGCCTGGAATTGTTTTTACTGAATTGCCCGAGTAGCACTAAATACTTTAAATAGAAAAACTGCAAGAATGATCCCGGGGATGATTGGGTTAACGTGTGAGGGCCGTTCAAAGGCTCTGGGCCTGTACTCGCTGGAGTTTAGAAGGATGAGGGGTGGGGGGAGGGGGGGATCTCATTGAAACCTGCCGGATAATGAAAGGCCTGGATAGAATGGGCTTGGGAAGGATGATTCGAGTAATCGGGGAGTCCAAGATGAGAGGGCACAGTCTCTGGGGCAGCACAGTAGTGCAGCGGTAGAGTTGCTGCCTTACAGCACCAGGGACCTGGGTTCAATCCTGACTACGGGTGCTGTCTGTGCGGAGTGTGCATGCTCTCCCTGTGACCACGTGGGTTTTCTCCGGGTGCTCCGGTTTCCTCCCACACTCCAAAGACATACAGATTTGTAGGTTAATTGGCCTCTGGGAATTTTCCCTAGCATGGAGGATAGAACTCACTAACTCAACTGTGTAGCGCATTTAAACACTAACTGGGGATGAAATTCTTGTGCGTCTTGTGCGCAATCTGATGTGGCATTAAGAAATAGTTGGGGTTTTTTTTATTGCCAACTTAAAACCTGACCAATGATCGTGCAATCTAGAGCTGAGGAACATTTTTTGATGAGGTTAAATTTTTTACCTCCTTGGGATAAATTTCTTTATTGGAAACAGTCGCAAAAACGCTTTTCATAAGACGAGGCAAGTTTATGTAACTTTCTTCCCCCTCCTGGCACTTTGATTATTTCCATGCGTCTTTGCTCCAGATGTTTTTATTTCTGTGTGTTTGGCCTCAACGTTCCTGTTGGCACCGATCCCGGTCCAAGGGGAATCCGCAGCGCTCAGATAGTGAGGACTAGGGATTCCAGGAGGATTTGGTTCATGGGAGTGCCTTCACCAGTACGGGGGATTAGTTTAGAGATATAGAGCAGAAACAGGCCCTTCGACCCACTGAGCCCGTGCCGACCAGCGATCCCTGCACACTGACCCCGTCCCACACACACTGGGAACAATTTACAGTTTTACCAAGCCAATTAACATACAAACCTGTACGTCTTTGGAGTGTGGGAGGAAGCCGAAGATCCAGGGAAAAAACGCACAAAAGTCACGGGGAGAACGTACATGCTCCGTGCAGACCGCACCCGTAGTCAGGATCCAACCCGGGTCTCCGCCACTGTAAGGGAGCAACTGGATGAGAGGAGATCTTATCGAAACTTATAAGATTATTAAGGGGTTGGACACGTTAGAGGCAGGAAACACGTTCCCAATGTTGGGGGAGTCCGGAACCAGGGGCCACAGTTTAAGAATAAGGGGTAGGCCATTTAGAACTGAGATGAGGAAAAACTTTTTCAGTCGGAGAGTTGTAAATCTGTGGAATTCTCTGCCTCAGAAGGCAGTGGAGGCCAATTCTCTGAATGCATTCAAGAGTGAGCTAGACAGAGCTCTTAAGGATAGGGGAGTCAGGGGGTATGAGGAGAAGGCAGGAACGGGGTACTGATTGAGAATGATCAGCCGTGATCACATTGAATGGGGGTGCTGGCTTGAAGGTCCGGATGGCCTCCTCCTGCACCTATTGTCTATAACTCCACCGCTGCGCCACCGGGCCGCCCCAATTGTACAGGGAGTGGGAGAACCTTGTGCGGTGGCCCAGCATTTAAACCGACCGACAAAGGGGGATGCAATCCCTGGACACAAGGCATCGAGGAGGTCAGGAACAGGGCTGTGTCACTGTGGTGAGGAGCAGAGTGCTGCTACGTTGAGACATACAATGTGGAAACATGCCAAAGATGGACACAAAATGTTGGAGTAAAGGGTCTGTCCCAGTTACGCAATTTTTAAGGCGACTGCCGGCGACTGTCAAAGTCGTAGCAAATCAGCGAAATTTTCTTTTACCCTACGACAATGACCACGACAATGACCACGACAATGACCACGACAATGACCACGACAATGACCACGACAATGCCGAGTCAGGTTATACAAGTTACTTTTTTTGTGAAACTAGCACCTGGCTAAGAGATTACACCGTTTCCAGAAACATCGGGAAATTCCCACGCTTACCTGACCGTCAAACTGTCGCCTCCAATCTACCTGTCATATGTCCTGACGGTAAATAAATTGGTTAAACAAAACTGTCTTCTGGTATCTTCAAATGCCTTTTCTTAATTTAATATTACGTGCTTCTAAATGCATCTGCGACCACCTAGCAAACCAGGGGACAGCATGCGACATCGCCCGCAATCAGCTACGATACCGGTGTGGGACGAATAAAGGAACATATTACCTGGCGACAAGCCAGCTGTCGCCGAGAAATTTCTATCTGGAAACCTTTTCCGCGACGCGCCGAGATACACTACGATTCATAGAAGACTCCTCACGATCATGCCCGCGACACCCCGGCGAACGTTCGGCGACAGCCTAGTCGCCGGCAGTCGCCTTAAAATCGCCTAAGTGGGACAGGCCCTTAACTCAGCGGGTCGGGCAGCATCTCTGGACAAAAGGAATAGGTGACGTTTCGGGTCGAGACCCTTCTTCAGATTGAGAGCCAGCTTCCGGAGAGGGAAACTGGAGGTATGAAAAGGTACAGACAAAAATCACCTCCGGCACCGATGGCTCAAGAAAGGTGGAGACCACAATGGTCCATTGTTGGCTGTGGAAGAGGTGATAATGAAGGGATACGAACAGTGGAACTAGCAGGACTACTATGGTGGGGGAGAGATGGAGCGGGAGGGAATGCAAAGGGCTACTTGAAATTAGAGAAATCCATATTCATCCCACTGGGTTGTAAGCTGCCCAGACACACGCCCTTCGGCCCAACGTGCCCATGTCGACCCAGATCCCTCATCTACACCATTCCCTTGGTCTTTACATTTCTACATTTCCCCTCACCAGATCCGTTCACCCTCCACCCCCACTATTTGGTTTAAATAATCTTGGTTAAAATAATCTTATCCATCATCCTGCAGCTTGACCCAGTGGGAACACTTGTCCGATCCATAGTTGGTGGAGCCGGTGCCTCACAGCACCAGAAACCCGGGTTCCATCCTTACCTTGGCTGCTGTCTGTGTGGAGTTTGCACGTTCTCCCTGTGACTGCGTGGGTTTCCTCCGGGTGCTCTGGTTTCCTCCCACATCCAAAAGGCGTGCGGGTTTGTAGGTTAATTGGTCCTCTGTAGATGCCTCATGTTTGTAGGCAGTGGAAGCGAAAGTGGGACAACATGGAACTAGTGTGAATTGCGTGGACCCGGTGGGCAAAAGGGCCCGTTTCCATGCTGGATCTTTTAATCAATCATTCAAAAACTGCTTCCACCCTTTCCCAGTGCCAGTGTCCCATGAATTGAAACCTATTTCTCCCACACCTATCTTTCAGCCACACATTCATTTCCATGAAATTCACCTTTTGCCATGTGATCAGGCACTAAATTAGAAATTATTTTCTTTGTAGTTGGGACATCTTGGTCGGTGTGGGCAAGTTGAGCAGAAGGACCTGTTTCCATTCTGTATGACTCTATATATGAGCCTAACACAGGCAGGTGGGACTAGTGTAGAAGGGGCAGCTTGATCGGCACGGGCTAGTTGGGCTGAAGGGCCTGTTCGCATGCTGTATTACTTAATGACTCGATGCATAGACCTAATGATGACTCTATGACTCTAGTGCTGCTCTTTAACTTGGGCACCAGCTTCCCGCATCTCTCAGCACAACCATTATCCATCGTAGACCATTATCAAGATGAATGACTGGACCTGAGGTGGTCAGTGGCTGGAACAATCCACCTCCTCCAAGGTCACGTTACCCCCGGCACCGAGTGTGTGAAAAATGACTCAATTACACCACTGATCCAGCAGATTCTAACCCCAGCCATTCTTCATTGATTTTCAGATTCGACAAGACCTGAGAAACTATTCCATTAGCGTTTACCCCCAGTCAGAGTTTGATGAAGATACTGAAGACAAGTTACTAAACGACATTGTAAGAGTAAGTATGCATAGTAGTCATTACCTCAGAGTTACCTCTTTACACGGCCCAGTTCTCAACAAGCAGCAATACAGACTAAACAATATATTGAAATCGCTGCCCAAGTCTGCCATATTATATTGAGCTAAAGTGCTGGAGTAACGCTAGTCTGGAGTCCACAGAGGACGCTATAGCCACAGCCCTCCATGCTGCACTGTTCCACCTGGAGCAGCCGGGGAGCTACGTGCGGATGCTCTTTGTGGACTACAGCTCTGCCTTTAATACCATCCTTCCCCATAAACTGGTGGACAAACTGGGGGACTTGGGACTTCCACACTCCACCTGCATGTGGATAAATAGCTTCCTGTCAGCTCGCAGCCAGAGAGTCAGAGTGGGCCATCACACATCTACGGCCCTCAGCCTCAGTACCGGCTCTCCACAGGGCTGCGTGCTGAGCCCCCTGCTCTACACCATCTATACACATGACTGCACCCCCGCCCACCACAGCAACACCATTGTCAAATTTGCGGATGACACTACGGTGGTGGGACTCATCACCGGGGGGGACGAGTACGCCTACCGGGATGAGGCGGAGCAGCTGACAGTGTGGTGTGGAGAAAATAACCTGCTCCTCAACACCTTAAAGACAAAGGAAATAATAATAGACTTCAGAAAGAATAAAACGGACATGGTACCATTAACTATCAGAGGGGACTGTGTGGAGAGGGTGGCGGATTTCCGCTTCCTGGGAATCCATATTGAGGAGGACCTGACGTGGAGCGTGAACACCTCTGCGCTGCTGAAAAAGGTCCAGCAGAGACTGCACTTCCTGAGGGTGCTCAGGAAGAATAACATCACTCAGAGACTGCTGTTGTCCTTTTATCGGTGCTACATTGAGAGCATCCTAACATACTGTGTATGCGTATGGTACACCAGCTGCACAGCGGCTCAGAGGAAAGCGCTCCAGAGGGCCATTGACAACGCCCAGAGGATTGTCGGCTGCCCTCTACTTACCTTGGAGGACTTACACAGTTCCCGCTGCATCAAAAAATCCCAGAGTATTATAAAGGACATTTCCCACCCCGGACACTCCCTGTTTGAACTGTTACCGTCAGGCAGACGGTACAGATCTACAAGGACAAGGACAAACAGACTTAAAAATAGTTTTTACCCCACTGCTATAAAGGCACTAAATGTAGCCGCCAAGGAACGCAGGGGCGATACATAATAAGAGACTGTGAAATCGACAGAAGGATGTAGGGTTGGGTGTTTATGCGTGCTATTTTCATGATATTTATTTTAGTTGTTTATCTTTTTTTAAATATTTTACCTTGTATGTATCGTTAGCTTTTAGAAATGTTTGAATGGTGCACTGACTGGCTGACATTTTACAATTTCGTTGTACATGGCTCATGTTACAATGACAATAAAGGAACTATTCTATTCTATTCTAACTCAGCGAGTCAGACAGCAACTGTGCAAGGAATGGATGGGGGACATTTCAGGTTGGGACCCTTGTGCAGACCAAACCTCAATCCACAACTTTGTGTTTTATGCCAGATTCCGGCATTCACAGTTCCTTGTGCCATCGTTGTTACTTAATTTGGCTCAAAGGATCGAGGCAAAATCTTCACCTTGCCTTAAATCGTACTGACTGACTCTGACTATAATTCACTGTTTGACAGAAAAAAACTCAGGCTTATTTAAAGTCATCTATATGCACCCCTGCTATTTATCCTTTGGAATACAAAACCCAGCAGGAAAAGGTGCAATAACTCTGCAAAACAGCTTTCAGCTGCCCCTCTGTGGAGCATCCTGCTCTTGTGTCTTCAATGGCTACACATTCCCTGAGAGATGTATGTTCCCGCCCAGAGAGAGTTTTCATTTCTAACATGTCCTGGCATTTCAGAGTAATTTACAGCCACTCCTGAGGTGTGATCGTGGCTGTAATGCAGGAATGAAACACTTGATGCCTTCTTGTGCTAAAACTCTAGCAATAGAAGGCATCAAATGTTTCTCATCATTGCAATAATACTCAATCCATGGGGAATCAAGGCATTTGGCCTTCAGACTGTGTGGTTGATCTTTGCAATGCACGATTCCAATAAGCAGATAGTCAAGAGTGTTTTATTGTCATATGTCCCGAAACGGAACAATGAAATTCTTACTTACAGCAGCACAACAGACAGGTGAATAGTTTTCACAGTGTAGGAAGTACCTGCAGATGCTGGTTTCCACCAAAGATGGGCACAAATTGCCTGAGTAACTCAGCGGGACGGGCAGCATCTCTGGAGAGAATGAATGGGTGACATTTCCGGTAGAGATCCTTCTTGAGACCCGAAACGTCGCCCATCCCTTCTCTCCAAAGATGCTGCCTGTCCCACTGAGTTACTCCAGCATTTTGCGTCTATCTTAGTAGATATGTGTACATAATACTCTGACCTTAGTAAACGTAGAACGCAGGGACAGAGCAAAGATATTGGCTTCCATTTAACGGTGATTAGCATATAAAATCTGTCCATTGCTCTTCAATGTAGAAACAAGGAACTACAGATAGTTACTCCAGCAAAGACGTAAAATGCTGGAGTAACTCAGCAGGTCAGACAGAGTCCCTGGAGAACATGGATTGTTTAGTTTAGTGTATTATTGCCAGGCCTACCGAGGTACAGTGAAAGGTTTTGTTTGAGTGCTACTCAGACAGAGAAAAGACTGTACATGAATACAATCACTCCAACAACAGTGCACAGATAAAGGGAACAATATTTAGTGCAAGATATAACACTGAAGTCCGATAAAGTCTAACTGGACTGGAGACTGGAGACTCTACAGACTAGAGAAGGGTCCCGGCCCTAAACGTCACCCATCCATGTTCTCCAGGGATGCTGCTTGACCCGCTGAGTTACTCCAGCACTTTGTGCCTTTCATTACCCTCAAGAGTGACGGTCAGACTGACATTAGAAAAACACTCCAGTTGACACCACCATGTTAATCTCACTTTTGAGGTTGAAGTTTAACAGTCGACAGAAACAGGAATATATGAAGGATGAAGCTGTGAATCAAACACATAAATGTCCAGCAGACAGACACAAGATGCTGCAGGAACTCAGCGGCTCAGAATCAAACACATAAATGTCCAGCAGACAGACACGATACCGCAGTAACCCAGTGGCTCAGAATCAAAAACATAAATGTCCAGCAGACAGACACAAAATACTGCAGTAACTCAGCGGCTCAGGCAGCATCACTGGGGAAAAGGAATAGGTGACGTTTCAGGTCAGGAACCTTCTTCAGACTGTCACCTATTCCTTTTCTCTAGAGATGCTGACCCGCTGAGTTACTCCAGCATTTTGTGTCTTATCTTCAGTATAAACAAGCATCTGTAGCATAACATAAGACTGGTGTTAACTGTCGTTTCTTTTGGAGGAACAGCATCTCATATTTTGCTCGGGCAGCTTACAACCCAGGGGAATGAATAATGATATCTCTAACTTCAAGTAACCCCTGCATTCCCCTCTCTCCCTCCATCCCTCCCCCACCCAAGTCACACCAGCTTTCGTGTTAGCTACAGCTAACAATGGCCTGTTTCCTTTACCGTTGTTATTTGTTTGCATATCTTTCATTCCTTTGATCTATATCTCTCTACATCATCGTCTATATCTCTTGTTACACTTTCCCGTGACTTTCCGTCTGAAGAAGGGTCTCGACCCGAAACGTCACCCATTCCTTCTCTCCAGAGATGCTGAGTTACTCCAGCATTTTGTGTCTGTCTTCGGTGTAAACCAGCATCTGCAGTTCCTTCCTGCGCACAAATGCCCAGACCAGTTTAGTTTCTGTAGCGAGTTTTCATCATAAATTTGGCACCATGTGTTGAGAAATCCCAGTGATGTCCCTGCCAGGCTCCGTCATCCACAGTGATTAATGTACAGAGATCCCCTGGTTCTACCGAGAAGAATTCAGTAGAGAGATAATAAATACAGGCTCTCCATATCTGCAAATCACTTCCCAGCCAGTAAATATATTATTCTGCAAAGTGCCAAACTTACACCTCAGTGAATTCAATGTGAAGAATTCAAATCAAATTCCATTAAAAAATTAGAAACTCCCATACCTCATGCATCTGGATAGTTCTCCAGAGTAAACACAAACTGCAACCAAAAGAGCTCTCGGATATGGTATTTGGTATTTGACTCTCTCACCTCCTTAATTCCACCTTGTGAGGTGAGATTATTTCTGATTTCCCTCTTGGCACAAACCAACTGTCTGCTTGCAGAAATACAGACTAAACATTATGTTGGAATTATTGCCCAAGTCTGTCGTACTAGGCTGAGCTAGATTTCCAGTCTCTCTTTGTGATGGGGAAAAAAAACTGCAGGTGCTGGTTTAAATCGAAGGTAAAAAAAACTGCAGATGCTGGTTTAAATCGAAGGTATCACAAAATGCTGGAGTAACTCAGCAGGTCAGGCAGCATCTCGGGAGAGGAATGGGTGACGTTTTGGGTCGAGACTGATGAAGGGTCTCGACCTGAAATGTCACCCATTCCTTCGCTCCTGAGATGCAGCTTGTCCCGTTGAGTAACTCCAGCATTTTGTGTCCACCTCCAGTCTCTCTTTCCCATTTCTCTGATGCAACAACACAAGTTGCAAACACTAGAAATGCGGAAAAATATGGGGACTGGAGGGAGCACCAAATTCCTCTGCTCTATTTCCAGAGCTGTGACCTTCTCAGATCATTGCCCTTCTCCTGTTTTCACCTTTCGCAGTTGTACCTTAAACCATATGTAAGTTCTTGGCAATGGGATTCCTTCCCTGAAGCTCAACAGCTCTCTCTGCTCCTTTATGTTGATCTTCAGAACGTGGCACTTTCTCATCACATGATGTCGGTTGGTATTAAAGTCATAGAGTCATGCACTGTGGAAACATGCCCTACGGCCCAACTTACCCACACCGACCCTCTACACTGGTCCCACCATGCCTGTGTTTGGCCCTTATCCCTTTAGACCTGTAGACCTGTCCTATCCATAACCAAGTCAATTTGATAACATTTGTGAGAACATAGAACAGTCAATCACAGGAACAAGGTCCAACATGACGCCAAGACCAGGGCGGCACGGTGACGCAGCGGTAGAGTTGCTGCCTCACAGCGCCAGAGACCCAGGTTCCATCCTGACAGCAGGTGCTGTCTATTCGGAGTTTGAACGTTCTCCCTTTGACCGCCTGGGTTTTCTCTGGGTCATGCGGTTTCCTCCCACGCTCCAAAGACGTGCAGGTTTGTAGGTTAATTGGCTTCGGTAAAAATTGTAACTTGTCCCTGGAGTGTAGGATGGTGTTAGTGTGTGCTGGTCGCTGGTCGGCACAGACTCGATGGGCCGAAGGGCCTGTCTCAGCGCTGTATCTCTAAAATAAACTAAAGAAAAATCTAAACCAATTTGCACATAATCCACATTCCATTTGTATTTGTTGTATACAGCAAATATATATTTGTTGCAATATATCCTGGAACATTTTACTACTATGTAAAAAACAAATGGTTAATGAGTTTCATGCACATCAGCCATTTAACATGACAACCATTACTTTATAGTGGTTTAGTAATACATGGAAGGATTCTTGTCCGGGCTAATTAGTGCAATGTGTGTGGTTGCATTAGAAAAAGAGTACATCCTTAAAGGTTATTTATCTTCGATTCTCCAGGGTCATTCCAGGTATGAGAAAATGTAAGGCAAAAGCAAGTTATTACTGAGAAGGAGTGAAGTGGGGAGGGGGAGGGAATCGGATGAAGTATATTTGGCCCCTGGCGTGTGAGGCGTGGATGAGAAAGTGGGATAACATTGAACTAGTGTGAACGGGTGACCGATAGTCAGCATGACTTTGGTGGGTCGAAGGGCCTGCCTCCATGCAGTACCTCTAAACTCAACTAAACCTGCAGCAAGCATCATGGTTATAAACAGATCCATTCCCAATGGCATCACAGGATAATCAGAGGTGATCAGTAAGTAAAGTAATCATTGTTTGTGGTTCCCTCCTGCAGGAGAAAATCCCCTTTGCAGTGGTGGGCACTGACCAGGAGCATCAAGTGAACGGGAAGAAGATATTAGGGAGGAAAACCAAGTGGGGAATTATTGAAGGTAAGGAAAAGAACGTACTGACCCTTGGCTGCTGGTGTTAAATGAAACGTGACATATGGAAGAAAAGGACACAAAGTGCTGAAGCAGCTCTGCAGGTCAGGCAGCATCTCTGGAGAATATGGGAGGGATTCAACACTTTGAAGCAATTATTAAGCCTGGAGGAAAACATGAATTTACAGGTGATAACCATGCAGTCAAACATCATATTAAAAATGTAGAAGCAAAGAACTGGTTAATGCACAAAAGGAAACAAGAAGGGGTGTGAATTAATTTAAAATGAACATTGCCATCTTATATATATATTATTATTTATTATACTACTAAACTCAGATCTTGTATATATATATATATATATATATATATATATATATATAATATATATATATATATATAAATATATATATATATATATATATATCTGTATGTATCTATATATGTATTTCTGTGATTTTGCCAAAACGATAAACCATAGTGCCACAATATTTGCACCACCTTAATCACCACTCTCGCGGCGACTGTTTATTATAACGTTTCATTTAAATCAGTCATATTTTTTAAGTTAGAGACATTTTAAAGTTCAAAAATCTCCTTTCAAAAGACCTTTTTCCAAGGGGTGCTGTGCGTATGACATCACCATGGGGCATGCACAGACTCCCTCTTCACTCGCACTAACAAGATGGACGCCATCAGCGGAGCCGCCCTCTCGCAATCAGGGGCTCCCCTCTCCCCTCGCTTCTGTCCTCTCTCCCCTCGCTTCTCTCTCCCCTCTCCCTTCTCTCCCCTCTCCCCCACAACCACTGCGAGTAATCCTGGCTCGGCTAGGCCACAGCCGCCGTCGCGCTGCCCGTCTCCAGTAGTCCGGCGCTCTCTCCTCCTCCCTGCACGCTCGGTAAGTGGCTTTCGCCGCCAACGGCTCCACGGAGGGGAGTGGGCATGGGTGGCGAGTGGGTGGAGGGGAGGTTCTGGTAAGGAGGGGAGTGAGGGTGGGGGGAGGAGAGAAGGGGGCTGGTAGGGAAAGGGGGAGTGGGGGAGTGAGTGGGGGGGAGGGGGGTGGGAGGAGGAGTGGGGATGGGAGGGAGAGTGCGACTGGGGAGGGGGTCAGCGGGCGTGGGGGGAAGGGGGGTTGGTGGTGGGGGGAAGAGAGAGTGGGGGAAAGGGGGGTGGTGGGGAAAGGGGAGGTGGGGGAGAGTAAGAGTGGGGCTGGGGGAGGAGAGAATGGGAGGGGTGGGGGGAGAGTGGTGGAAAGGGGTGGTGGGGAAAGGGGGGGTGGGGGAGAGTGAGAGTGGGGGGAGGGGGAGGAGGAGAGAGTGGGGGTGGGAGGGAGAGTGCGACTGGGGAGGGGGACAGCGGGAGTGGGGGGGAGGGGGGTTGGTGGTGGGGGGAAGAGAGAGTCGGGGAAAGGGGGGTGGTGGGGAAAGGGGAGGTGGGGGAGAGTGAGAGTGGGGCTGGGGGAGGAGAGAATGGGGGGGTGGGGGGAGAGTGGGGGAAAGGGGGGTGGTGGGGAAAGGGGGGTGGGGGAGAGTGAGAGTGGCGGTGGGGGAGGAGAGAATGGGGGGGTGGGGGGAGGAGAGAGTGGGGAAAAGGGGAGTCATGGGGAAAGGGGAGGTGGGGTAGAGTGGGGGTGGGGGAGGAGAGAGTGGGCTCCTCAGTCACACCCTCTCCCCTTCCCTGTCCCCCCTCTACGAGGAATGGACCCATCTAGTCTTAATTAAAAAGCAGACATTGGGAATGTGATATGTGCGTGTTACATACTTCTACATCAATTTTGCAGTACAATTCCAAACTAATTTGTTCAGCGAAAACTTCATAGTACATCATAAAAGCCAGAATGTTGACCTAAAGATGTCCATTGCTGTGGTTTCAAACATTCTTCACCATTCTCTTGAAAGAAGTTGGCACAGTCATCCTGATGTATTTATACAGCTCTCTTTAAACAGCAGTATTCAAGCATCTTAGATCTTAGGTCACATATGATTTTTTTTAAAATCACTCTTTCACCTCTACATCTCCTTTCTTTATACCCTCTCCCTCTACCTCCCTACCCCTTTCATTTTGCTCCCACTTTTTGTTCTCTTCCCCACACCCTCCGCCTGTGTTGTACGCAGAGTTGCTGCCGCACAGCACCATTGACCCAGGTTCAAGCCTGACCTTGGCTGCTGTTTGTGTGGAGTTTGCACATTGTGCCTATAACCGCGTGGGCTTACTCCGGGTTCTCCGATTTCCTCCCATATTCCAAAGACGTACAGATTGTAGGTTAAATAAGAAAATAACTGCAGATGCTGGTACAAACCGAAGGTATTTATTCACAAAATGCTGGAGTAACTCAGCAGGTCAGGCACCATCTCGGGAGAGAAGGAATGGGTGATGTTTCGGGTCGAGACCCTTCTTCAGACAGATTGTAGGTTAATTGGCCTTTGCAGCTTGCCCCTTTTGTGTAGGGAGTGGATGAGAAAGTGGGATCATTTAGAACCAGCATGAGCGGGTAATCGACCAGTCGGTATGGACCCGGTGGGCCGAAGGGCCTGTTTCCATGCCGTACCTTTTTTTTAGCTTTAGTTCAGTTTTGTTTTGCGATACAGTGTGGAAACAGGCCCTTCGGCCCGCCGAGTCCGTTCCGACCAACAATCACCCATTCGCTTGTTCTATCCTACACACAAGGGAAAGATTTACAGAAACCAATTAAGCTACAAATCTGCACGTCTTTGGAATGTGTGAGGAAACCAGAGCACCCGGAGAAAACCCACACGGTCACAGGGAGACCGTACAAACTCCATGCAGACAGCACCCGTAGTCAGGATTGAACCCGGGTCTCTGGCGCTGTAAAGCAGCAACTCTACCGCTGCCCCACTGTGCCACCCTCTAAGCTCTAAACACTCGGAACAAGGAACTGCAGATGCAGGTTTACATGAAAGGATGCAAAGTGCTGGAGTAACCAGGCGGCTCAGGCAGCTGCCCAACTAAGTTACGCAGTCTGAGGAAGGGTGCCTAAAAGTCACGTGTCCATGTTCTCAGGCAGCATCTCAAGAGAGAAGAGTCAAGAGTGTTTTATTGTCCCAGATAGAACAATGAATTGTTTAGTTGCAACAGCACAACAGAGAGGAGGAATGGGGGACGTTTCAGGTCGAGACCCTTCTTCAGACTGAGAGTCAGGGGAGAGGGAGATATGGAAGGGTCAGGTGTGAAGTAAGGGACTGCAGATGCAGCAGCCCCAGATACAGACTGGCCCACTCAGCTGCCAAATGTCACAGCTATTGCATTCCAGTTACTTTGCCAGCAGTATTGCGTGAATGCAATGAAAGAAGGAAGGGCTTGGGATCTGTGCGGGAAGGATCTCGGCCCGAATCGTCGCCCATTCCTTTTCATCAGAGATGCTGCCTGACCTGCCGAGTTACTCCAGCGTTTTGTGTCTGTCTGGGGCTTGGTCTTTATGCAGCCTAATGTTTCATTGCACCCTGAGCAAAAGCCCAAGCTTGATATAAATCTCGAACCCACTAGACATTCTTCATCGCTGTTTTCTGATTAGTTCCTGCACAACACCCAGATGTCTCAGTACTTTATATAACTAAGCTTATTCTGGAGAAATGTAACAAATGACACGGCTGTGAAAGCTATGGGAACGGATTGGAAAACGTTCAATCCGACAAAGTGATTAGACTTGCCGGTGGTGTTAAATGTTGCACTCTTTCCCCCACTAAGCAGTTTCCAAATGTAACCAGCAACCTTGAGGAGAAACACCATATGTCGGGTCTGCAAAATGTAGAAAATGTACTGAAGACATTAAAGCCTGCGGCCCAACATGCCTGAAATGTAGGACGTGTTTACTGAGTTATTTTATTGTTGCTGGGAGTTCACTCCCTTAGAACTGTTAAAAATAGTTTATTTGCCAAAGAGATCCAAGTCCCACATGTGTGAAACATGTAAAACCAATGTTGGCCGAAACTCATCAGCATCCAGGGGGTCTCCATTGTCCAAAAATGTAACCAAATCACCTCATGACTACAGGATAGACACAAAATACTGGGGTAACTCAACGGCTCAGGCAGCATCTCTGGAGACAATTGGATCGGTGACATTTCAGGTCAGGACCCTTCTTCAGTCCCGACCCACAACGTCACCTATGTAGTGGCCTGGCGGAGGCCAGAGAAAAGGCAGGACGCCAGGCAGGTTTAGTTAACGGTCTTTATTAGGCTGTGAGCTCCTACTCACAGCGAAGTCCACCTAGGGATGAACCAATGGGCTGACCTTTAACCCCTTACGCCTGTCCGTCAAGTGACGAGGGGGTTGACCCAAGGAGTGGCCTGATCCCCGGGGACTGCCACAGGACCCCCCCCCCCCCCCAAGAACCAGAGGTACAAAGCGGACAAGAGGGCGCACGAGGCGACCAGCCCGGGTGCGCACCACGACCGGCGCTGGGACCGGCGACCGACCGACCGACAGATGGAGGGGACATAGCAGACACTGGCAGGGGTAACGTGGACGGAGGGCGACCGCGCGGGCAGGGCTGCGCAACCGGCACCGGCCAATCAATGTCCACGTGTGCCGGCTTCAGCCTGATCCCCAGGGACCGCCACACCTATCCATTTTCTGCAGCATGTTGTTTCCATCTTTGATATAAACCAGCATCCGCAGTTCATTTTTATTACATAAACACATTGGTTACAGGAACAGGTCGGGGGTATCCTGAAACTTGCATCTTCACAGTCCAAAAACCTCGTCAACAGTTTAATGGTACCTTATTTTCATGTGTACCTAAGTAGAGTGAAATTTGTTTTTTTGCATTCAGCTCAGTAAAATCTTACTGTACATGAGCACAGTCGTCCCAAGTATGAGAGTGTCAGAATAGTGGATTATACCGAGGCAGTACACAAGAGCAGCCACCTTTCTGGTGCCAATTTGAATCCTTCATGTTCCAAAGTTCTTAAAAATATTGTGTCTCTACCTGGTGTTAAAGACCCAGTGGTCCCCATTCCATCCAAAAGCTCATTCTCTGTTTAGTTTAGTTTGGAGACACAGCGTCAAACTGTGCCCACCGCCCACCTGAGTCCACGCTCAACATCGGCCACCCGTTCGCACTAGTTCTATCTTACGCACATGGGACAATTTACAGAAACCAATTAACCTCCAAACCTGCACGTCTTAGGGATGTGGGAGGAAACCTGAGCTCCCGGAGAAAACCCACGTGGGAGAGCGGACAAACTCTGCACAGACAGCACCCATAGTCAGGATCGAACCCTGGTCTCTGGCACTGTAAGGCAGCAACTCTACCGCCGCGCCACCATGCATTTTGAATTGTGATTCCCAGAATGGGGATCGAGACTCAGGAACTGTAGATTGACCCTTCACCGTATGATGCAGAAATGTGAAAGTAAACGCTCCACGTTTCCCACATCTGGGATAATTAGCTTCCACTCCAATGCCAAGACCAATGTGGGAACTGCGAGGTCTTCCATCCAAGTGGATGGGGTGGATGGGAAGCCATGTGTTCTTTGTGAATGGACCCCAGGTTCTGAACGTCATCCCAAGTTCTCCTTCCAGACTTCGACTTCTCGCCAGGTTCCCTTGAGTCAGAGGTGATGGTACCTCCTTCAAAGCGGCATCGAGAAAGACAGAGGAGTCCTCTCCTCTGCCTGCCTAGTGATCTTCTGGTAGAGAGCTTCTGTTTTGAGAGTCTGGTGTCAGGCACCCAAGCATGATGGCCAAAGCAAGAGAACTCCCAGATCATAATGAAAAACTGGACGCTCTGCACATTAGCCTGGGAACAGATGAAGAAGTCGATTAGCTAATCCTAACTTAAATATCTTGGACCTGTATTCCTGGGTGTTTGGATGAATGAGAGAACATAGAACAAAGCAGAGGAAAGACACAAAATGCTGGAGTAACTCAGCGGGACAGGCAGCATCTCTGGAGAGAAGGATTGGGTGATGTTTCGGGTCAACACCCTTCTGCAGACTGTCTGAAGGAGGGTCTCGACCCAAAAGGGTCACCCATTCCTTCTCTTCAGAGATGCTGCCTGTCCCGCTGAGTTACTCCAGCATTTTGTGCCTATCTTCGATCTAAACCACCATCGGCATTTTCTTCCTACATAGAACAAAGCAGACCAGGTACAGATAATTCAGCCCACAGTTAGTGCTGGCCACTATGCCAATTTAAAGAGCAACAGAGGTGATCTCATTCCAGCATAATAGACAGGCATTTGCTTCAGAATGGCAATTTGTTGTCTGATAAAAGGTTTCGTCCGGAAACGTCACCTATCCATGTTCTCCAGAGATGTTGCCTGACCTGCAGAGTTAATCCAGCATTTTGTGTGCATCTGCAGTTTCATGTGTCTGCCAATTCCTTTGCTCAGATTATGACTAAGTGAAAGTTTGTAAAGTTGTTTAATGCCGTTTGACACCGTCAGTAATTGTGTTGATACCCTGGATCAAACTAATATGTTCTCTCTTCGTATTCCAGTTGAGAATGGGGCGCACTGTGAATTTGCAAATCTAAGGGATCTACTGATCCGGTAAGATGCAATGCTTTCAGTTTTTTTACACACCACCGTTTTACTTGTCGACACGGGCAAAATTGCAATAAATTTCTTCAATGTTTTCAAACTAAGCAAATGAAGTCATTGAACTTACTTACGTGATTAAGTAATTGCACGTTGGCGCAGCGGTAAAGTTGGTGCCTTACAACGCCAGTGACCCGGGTTCGATCCTGACTACGGGTGCCGTCTGTACGGAGTTTGTACGTTCTCCCTGTGACCGCGTGGGTTTTCTCCGGGTGCTCCGGTTCCTCCCACACTCCAAAGACGTACAGGTTTGTAGGTCAATTGGCTTGGTAAAATTTTTAATTGTCTGCAGTGTGTATAGGATAGTGTTAGTGTTCGTACCTACCTCAACTACCTCCCCTGGCAGCTCGTTCCATACACCCACCACCCTTTGCGCGAAAATGTTGCCCCTCAGGATCCTATTAAATCTTTCCCTCTTCACCTTAAAACTATGTCTTCTGGTCCTTGATTCCCCTACACTAGGCAAGAAAGAGACTCTGTGTGACTGACAGTATAAGAAAATAACTGCAGATGCTGGTACAAATCGATTTATTCCCAAAATGCTGGAGTAACTCAGCAGGTCAGGCAGCATCTCGGGAGAGAAGGAATGGGTGACGTTTCGGGCCGAGACCCTGAAGAAGGGTCTCGACCCGAAACGTCACCCATTCCTTCTCTCCCGAGATGCTGCCTGACCTGCTGAGTTACTCCAGCATTTTGTGAATAAATAAATCTGTGTGACTGACTACCTGATCTATTCCTCTCATGATTTTATGCACTTGGACTGTAATCGAGGCAGGCATCAGATCAGAAGAGGAGACTAACAAAGCCACAAAAAAATGAACTATTTTATACTTCATGGTCTGTAATTATGTAGTGTCATTTCCACTTTAATATCCTCCAACTCACTGTGAGTGGAACCACAGGAGACTGGCTGGTTAATATTGGATTTCGTCGACGATCGCATGGCAGAAATGTCTTTGCTCTCTCTGCAGGAGTGAATAACGTCACAATGGTTTTATTTGCACCTGATGGTATTTATAGAGCACAGGCTCCAGCAACAATGGAACTGTTGCATCAGGATTTGTTAGTGCTGGCACAATGTTAATGAAACTCTCAAGTATTGTTTTAGTCTAGTTTAGTTTATTATTTTTACGTGCACCGAGGTGCAGTGCAAAGCTTTTTTGTTCATAGGTTAATAAGTGATAGGAGCAGAATTAGGCCATTCTGCCCACCAATCTACTCCGCCATTCAATCATGGCTGATCTATCTTCCCTTCGAAACCCCATTCTCCTGCCTTCTCCCCATAGCCCCTGACACCCGTACTAATCAAGAATCTGTCAATCTCTGCCTTAAAAATGTCCACTGACTTGGCCCCCCACAGCCGTCTGTGGCAATGAATTCAACAGATTCACCACCCTCTGACTGAAGAAATTCCTCCTCATCTCCTTCCAAAAGGAACGTCCTTGTATTCTGAAGCTATAACCTCTGGTCCTAGACTCTCCCACTAGTGGAAACATGCTCTCCACATCCACTCTAATAAGTCAGCGGAAAGACGATACATGATCACAATCACTCTGTGCAGATACAGGATAAAGGGTATAACATTTAGTGCCAGATAAAGTCCGAATAAATTAAAGATAGTTCAAAGGTCTTCAATGAGGTAGATGGGAGGTCAGGACCACTCTCTAGGTGGTGAGAGGACGGTTCAGTTGCCTGATGACTGGCAGATGGGAAGAAACTGACCCAGAATCTGGAGGTGTGCATTTTTAGACTTCTGTACCTCTTGCCTGATGGCAGAAGGAAGAAGAGGGAGTGACCGGGGTAAGACTGGTCCCTAGTTATGCTGATGGCCTTGCCGAGGCAGCGTGAAGTGGAGATGGAGTCCGTAGAAGGGGGAGGTTCGTTTGCATGATGGTCAGGGCTACGGCCACTAATTCCAATGCAATGAATAATTTGAGGTTCCTCGTTATCCAAGTTCCTACAGTTGCTTAATTAAAATTAAAACACAGAAGTAGAGTTTAGAAAGATCACGTCCAATTACTTTAATAATCTTGTCGTATGATCATTAGATGATTTAATGCATAAAATTCAGTAAAGCAAATTAGAATGTAATATTCTGTTGATTTTGCATTATTCCAACAAGGTGAGAGTATTTAAGGTGAGAGGGGAAAGATTTAACAGGAATCCAAGGGCAACTGTTTCACTCAGAGAGGGGTGGGTATGTGGAATGAGCTGCCAGGGAAGGTCATTGAGGCAGGTAGTATAACAGCATTTAAATGAAACTTGGGCAGATACATGGATAGGGAAAGTTAAGAGAGATAAGGGCCACGCATGGGCAAATGGGACCATTTACTCATCCAACAATCCTAAGTCTCTTTGTTCTGCCTGATGAACACTTATGCACCAAGCCTACAAACCTGTACGTCTTTGGAGTATGGGAGGAATCCCGAGAAACCCAGAGAAAACCCACGCAGAGAACAATATGTGGAGAGAGCACCTGTAGTCAGGATCGAACCCGGATCTCTGGCGCTGTAAGGCGGCAACTCTACCGCTGCGCCACTGTGCTGCCCCCGATACGAGGAAGGGTATAAAGGTCTAAGGTCTTTTGCATTAATTCTAGACACAGGGATGGTTTGCCGACTGCTGGCAGTGTCTCATTCAACATTAATATTAATGGAAGAGAGGTTTTGCCGAGCCTGTGACCACATTGGGTCAGGGACTATGGATATGCAGGGAATGGAGGGATATGGATTATGTGCAGGCAGGTAAGGGACAGTCTTGGCATCATGTACGGCACAGACGTTGTGGGCTGAAGGACCTGTTCTTGTGCTGTACTGTTCTATGAAGATCCTGATTACTTTCTGTTTGGTGATAGATTTACACACAGATGCAATTCACCTCCTTTTGGAGGGAAATGTCGGATGCTGTCAGTAATATTTTAATTGCTTTCTCTTTCACAGCAATCTAATCCCTGGGATCTCAGATTTCATTTGCCTAATGCTATTATTTAACATTTGTGGCAGTATTATGAATCTTATTTCAAAATGCATTTTTTATTTCCATTCCACAAACGCTTCAATAATTTAACATTTGCCAATTAGTTAACTAAATATTGGTAGAATCCACTTGATAAACTGCCACATAAGCCATTAACTGCTGTTTACCTGTATCTGTCACCCATTTATGTAATTAAATACATCAGTGGAAGTAGTTAAAATCCTCATGTGTACACATGTACAGTACACAGTGACAGCGGTGACATGGTGGCACAGCAGTAGAGTTGCTGTCTGACAGCACCGGAGACCCGGGTTTGACCCTGACTACGGGTGCTGTCCGTATGGAGTTTGTACGTTCTCCCTGTGACCTCCCAGGTTTTCTCCGGGAGCTCAGGGTTCCTCCCACACTCCAAAGACGTGCGGGTTTGTAGGGTTAATTGGCTTCGTTAAAACAAAAAAAGGTAAATTGTCCCTGGCATGCATGATAGCGCTAGTGTACGGGGTGATCGCTGGTCGGCCCGGACTCGGTGGGCCGAAGGGCCTGTTTCCCCACTGTATGTCTAAAGTCTAAAGACAATGGTCTGAATTGTTCAGACATGGTGGGAGGATCGAGCGTACATTTTATTGCAGATAAGGCAATTCTTCCTGCATGTCCTTCCTCAGTTTCCAAAGGAATGGCAGAGTCATTCAGCTGTTGAGCTCATTTTCTGGCTGTACTTTATTTGTACTTGAGGCTGCGATGAACTGGCGTCCAGCACAGTTCACTGAACATCCAGTAGCAAGGCACCTCATCGACCTCTGCCTTAGTAATCCCCAAGCCCTTCTTTAAGCACTGCTCTTTCCACAGATCCACGGGGAGGGAAATAAGAGCCGAGGAGGATCCCAGAGGCATCGTATGTAGAACCATAGAAACTTAGACAATAGGTGCAGCAGGAGGCCATTTGACCCTTCGAGCCAGCACCGCCATTCATTGTGATCATGGCTGATCGTCTACAATCAGCAATCCGTGCCTGCCTTCTCCCCATATCCCTTGATTCCGCTAGCCCCTAGAGCTCTATCTAATACGTCAGGCAAGAGATGAAACAGGCAGTGCGAAAACTCCGTTGATTTTTTTAAAAAATTGGTAAAGATACAGCGTGGGAACAGGCCCTTCGGCCCACTGAGTCCGTGCCAACCAGCGATCACCTGTACACTAGTTCTATCCTAAACACTAAGGACAATTTACAGAAGCAAATTAGCCTACACACCTGTACGTCTTTGGAATGTGGGAGAAAACCGGAGCACCCGGAGAAAACCTGTGCAGTCACAGGTAGGGCGTACAAACTCCGTACAGACAGCATTCGTAGTCAGGATCGAACCCGGGTCTCTGGCGCTGTGAGGCAACAACTCGACCGCTGCGCCACTGTGCCGCCTTGTTTATTTTCAGACCAGCCAGAGTTAGCTGCACAGAAAGGATGGCTGGTTTGTTAACTGTAATGGTGCAATGTCATATGGCAGGGTGGTCCCCTTGTTGTCCTGCAAGCTGCGAGATCTCCTGACACGCCAGCGTTCGGTTTAGGTTTAGGTTTATTATTGTCACGTGTACCGAGGTACGATGAAAAGCTTGGTTTTGCCTGCTACCCATTCAAATCAGATGGTACTGTATACATAAATACAATCAAGCCAAACTCAAGTACAATAGGTACAGCACAGAGAAAAATATAGAGTGCAAAATATAGTTAGAAAACATAGAAACATAGAAACATAGAAAATAGGTGCAGGAGTAGGCCATTCGGCCCTTCGAGCCTGCACCGCCATTCAATATGATCATCCAGCTCAGTAGCCTGTACCTGCCTTCTCTCCATACCCCCTGATCCCTTTAGCAAAAAGGGCCACATCTAACTCCCTCTTAAATATAGCCAATGAACTGGCCTCAACTACCTTCTGTGGCAGAGAATTCCACAGACTCACCACTCTCTGTGTGAAGAAATGTTTTCTCATCTCGGTCCTAAAAGACTTCCCCCTTATCCTTAAGCTGTGACCCCTGGTTCTGGACTCCCCCAACATCGGGAACAATCTTCCCGCATCTAGCCTCTCCAACCCCTTAAGAATTTTATATGTTTCTATAAGATCCCCCCTCAGTCTTCTAAATTCCAGCGAGTACAAGCCCAGTCTATCCAGTCTTTCCTCATATGCAAGTCCCGCCATCCCAGGGATTAATCTGGTGAACCTTCTCTGTACTCCCTCTAAGGCAAGAACGTCTTTCCTCAGGTTAGGAGACCAAAACTGCACACAATACTCCAGGTGCGGTCTCACCAAGGCCCTGTACAACTGCAGCAGAACCTCCCTGCTCCTAAACCCAAATCCTTTTGCTATGAATGCCAACATACCATTCGCTTTCTCCACTGCCTGCTGCACCTGCATGCGTGCTTTCAATGACTGGTGCACCATGACATCCAGGTCACGTTGCATCTCCCCTTCTCCCAATCGGTCACCATTCAGGTAATACTCTGCTTTCCTGTTCTTGCCGCCAAAGTGGATAACCTCACATTTATCCACATTATATTGCATCTGCCATGCATTTGCCCACTCGCCTAATCTATCCAAATCACTCTGCAGCCTCCTAGCATCCTCCTCGCAGCTAACACTGCCACCCAGCTTCGTGTCATCCGCAAACTTAGAGATGTTGCATTCAATTCCCTCGTCCAAATCATTAATATACACTGTAAATAACTGGGGTCCCAGCACTGAGCCTTGCGGTACCCCACTAGTCACTGCCTGCCATTCCGAAAAGGACCCGTTTATTCCTACTCTTTGCTTCCTGTCCGCCAACCAATTTTCTATCCACCTCAAAACTGAACCCTCAATACCGTGTGCTTTAAGTTTGTACACCAATCTCCTATGTGGGACCTTGTTGAAGGCCTTCTGAAAGTCCAGATATAACACATCAACTGGTTCTCCCTTATCCACTCTACTAGTTACATCCTCGAAAAATTCTATAAGATTCGTCAGACATGATTTGCCTTTTGTAAATCCATGCTGACTTTGTCCGATGATTTCACCACTTTCCAAATGTGATGCTATCACATCTTACTGTTCTCACATCTTACTTACATAGTTCTCAGGATTACAGATCAAACAATATCACACAACCAGGCCAAACTCAAATACAATAGGTACTGCAGTGAGAAAGATAGAGTGCAGAATATTAGTATTACAGAATTATCAATATTAAAGCGCATCAGTACTGCAGACAAAGTCTCATGTCCAGATGGGATAGAGGTGAGTTGGACAGTGCCCTACCTTATGGAAGGACAGTTCAGAAGCCTGATAACGAAGGGGAAGAAGCTCTTCCTGTGTCTGGTGGTGCACGCTTTCATGATTCTGTACCTTCAGGAGTGGGGAGAAGAAGCATTGTGTTGGCTGCTTTTCTGAGGAACAGTGAAGTGTACATGAAGTAGGTGGTGGGGAGTCTGTCTGAGCTGTTCCCAAACCAAGCCGCCATGCCCCTCAGTAGCATGCTTTCTATGATGCATCTGCAAAAGTTTACAAGTGTCATTGGAGACATTTCCTCAGTGTCCTTGAGAATGCCAACTTGATTGGGCCTCTTTCCATGTTGTATAACTTCATGACTTTATGAAACAGAATTGCACACTAAACTCAGACTTGCATGTTAGATACAAGATGTAGAAGGATGAGGGGGGACTTCATTGAAACGTACCGATAATAAAAGGCCTGGATAGAGTGAATGTGGAGAGGATGTTTCTACTAGGGGGAGAGTCTAGGTCCAGAGGGCACAGCCTCAGAATAAAAAGAGGTACCTTAAGAATGGAGATGAGGAGGAATTTCTTTAGCCAGAGGGTGGTAAATCTGTTCAATTCATTGTCACAGACGGCTGAGAAGGCCAAGTCTTTGGATATTTTTAAATTGACGGGGTTTGGGTGTCGGGTGTTTGGGGAAAAGGCAGGAGAATGGGGTTGAGAGGGAAAGATATAATTGAATGGGGGAGTCGACTTGATGGGCCGAATGGCCTAATTCTGCTCCCATGATGGGTTTGGGTGTCAGGTATTATGGGGAGAAGACAGGAGAATGGGGTTGAGAGGGAAAGATATGATTGAATGGTGGAGTCGACTTGATGGGCCGAATGGCCTCATTCTGCTCCCATAACTTATGAAGGTTCTTGATTAGTGAGGGTAGATGGAGCATCTTGGGCAGCATGGGCAAGTTGGGCCGAAGGGCCTGTTTCTGTTCTACATGGTTCTATGACTCCATTAGAAGATATCTACCGCAAAAGAGGGGTGTTTTTGAAGGTGCTGCCTTGCCGTCAGAGGGACTTATCTGCACCTCCTAGTGCTGCCTGCCCCTGTTGGGCTTTGACTCATTCTCCTGTCTCTTCTCCTACCCTTCAAGGTCCCACCTGCAGGATCTTAAAGACGTCACACACAGGATCCACTACGAGATCTACAGGGTGCGGAGACTAAACGAAAGCAACGGCATAATCAAGGGCTTGGCAAAAGAGAACTATGTAACCAGCAAAGAAAACGTGGAAAATAACCACTGAGACCCAGCACCGACCGCCGCCGGCCAGCAATAAACTTTGCTTTTAACGTCTCCTGTGCATTGTACAGATTTTGTATTTTGAATAGAACCGGAGTCAAAAGTGTTGTCTGTGTTGAAGCAAGGTCATGGGAAATAGAATTTATATAGATCTTTTTACGGGCGATGAGGTGGATAAGGGTGGGGGGGTGGGGGGAAGGGGAGGGGGGGGGTGTGTTTGTTAGAAGTATGGTTTGGAGAAAGTATTGTTACCGGCTGCAAGGTGAGCATCATGGTGTGTGTAATCCTGTCTGTCAATAGCACAGGGGAGTTCAAAACCTAAAGCTAGCATACTTAGATAATCAGTATATGTCAAAGTTGTTCCCTAGATTTTTGTTCATCTGCAACATTGCACAATGAATGTCTTTTACTCTGAATGGGTGGAGTTTGGTGAACCAGCTTGTTCAGTGAATGGTTTGTATATTGTTAATGTTTTCTCAAAACTAGAAGACACCGTGCTTTTAAGTTCATTTTTGCCTTCGAGATAGACTGTGCTGTCTCGCACTGTAAGCTGGCGGCCTTGACTCGCTACCTCCCCCTACAGTTTGAAAAAGGGGGTGTTGTTAGCTGGAGCAAGGGGCAGTGATGGCATTTTACCGTGTAGGAAGGAACTGCAGATGCTGGTTTGCACTGAAGATTAGGCACAAAAAGCTGGAGTAACTCGGAACGCGGGACAGGCAGCATCTCTGGAGAGAAGGATCTCTCAGTCTGAAGAAGAGTTTTGACTCGAAACATCGCATTTTCCCCAGAGATGCTGCCTGCCCTGCTGAGTTACTCCAGCATTTTGTGTCTTATCTGTGGTATTTTACTAATCTCCATCTCCCTGGTAGGAAGTCCATGGTCAAGCCAGCAAGTGACCACAACATGACTGCTTGAGGAAGTGGGTCAAACTCATCCCGTGGAGCTCTGAGTTTGAAATCGGATCAAAAGGCCAAGAAGCCATCCAGTTTCCATGCCGTATGAAGTGCTTAGTTACTGCACAAAATGGGTGTTGTTCAGAGGTATTTGTTGCTGTCAGTCGATATGCCAGAACAGTAAATAAAACCTTCACTTTCGCAAACCCAGGTAGTTTTGTGCTGTTAAGTGCTGACGTATATTATTAAAAGATACGTCTTTGAAACACTGCAATTGTTGCAGTGTATTCAGTTATTATAGAAACATAGAAACATAGAAAATAGGTGCAGGAGGAGGCCATTCGGCCCTTCGAGCCAGCACCGCCATTCATTGTGATCATGGCTGATCGTCCCCAATCAATAACCCGTGCCGGCCTTCTCCCCATATCCCTTGATTCCTCTAGCCCCGAGAGCTCTATCTAACTCTCTCTTAAATCCATCCAGTGATTTGGCTTCCACTGCCCTCTGTGGCAGAGAATTTCACAGAGCCTGAAGAAGGGTCTCGACCCGAAACATCACCCATTCCTTCTCTCCAGAGATGCCGCCTGTCCAGCTGAGTTCCTCCAGCATTTTGTGTCTCCCTTCGATTTAAACCAGCATCTGCAGTTCTTTGCTACACATCCTATAGATTCTTGGAAGCATCTTTTTGCAGGTTGTAGAATGGTAAAGTTGCTGAGAGGCAGAAGGAGTTTTTTACTCTGTTGACTCCACGCAGGCTCCAGAGACAGTCATCTTTTTAGCCATCTGGCCATCACCAGACCCTGACATTTATATAACCTGCATCAGTACAAAAGAGAGGCTGGCAAAAGACTGGGATGCAACACTGAGACAGGGCATTTGAGGATTGATCGAGCTGAATTATAATATTTTTAAATTAAAGCCTTTCACTTTGTAGCTGCCATCATTTCAGCTTTGGCAAATCATTTTTCCACGCCTATATTTAAACTGGAGGTTTTCCTGATGGGAGTTTATCACCAGAAACAAATCTGCAGTGCCACAAACTGTAAGGGACTGATGGAGTCATAGAGAGTTGTAGAGTCATACACTGTGGAAACAGGTCCCTCAGCCCAACTTGTTCACCCCGACCAACATGTCCCATCTACACTAGTCCCACCTGCCTGCGTTTGGCCCATATCCCTCTAAACCTGTCCTATCCATGTACCTGTCTAAATGTTTCTTAAACGATGCTTCCATTCACCCACCACCCTTTGTGTAAAAAAGTTACCGCTCAGGTTCCTATTAAATCTTTCCCCCCTCACCTTAAAACTGTGCCCTCTGGATCGCGATTCCCCTACTCTGGACAAAAGACTCTGTGCATTTACCTGATCTATTCCTCATGATTTTGTACACCTCTATAAGATTCCAGGTGGAGTTTCATCTTTGGCATGGTGTTAATTTGCTGCTGTCCTAACTGGATCGTTTAAATGCAGCCATGACAAAAAGCAAATTTTAACAAATCCTATTGAATTAATTGCGCTCCCTGCAGGAATCGCACAATTGTTAATGCATTGAGATGTCAAATTGAGGTTATTACAGGTAGGCAGGTGGAGCTATGCCTTGTGTGTGTTTGGTAATTTTTAAAGATTTACATCCCTTAATTAAACCACTTAGCCAGTGAGGAGGTTCAACTTCAATAACTGACGTCCATAGACAAGTTGTATAAGAAAATAACTGCAGTTGCTGGTACAAATCGAAGGTATTTATTCACAAAATGCTGGAGTAACTCAGCAGGTCAGGCAGCATCTCAGGAGAGAAGGAATGAAGAAGGGTCTCGACCCGAAACGTCACCCATTCCTTCTCTCCTGAGATGCTGCCTGACCTGCTGAGTTACTCCAGCATTTTGTGAATAAATACCTTCCATAGGCAAGTTGAACTGTAGGCTCACAAACATCATGTTTTGCTATATTCTTGCCCCCATTTGTGAACACTTTGAAATGAAGTGGATAATCTTCTCTCAGGTTTCAGTGTAGGAGAGAAGGCAGGAACGGGGTACTGATTGAGAGTGATCAGCCATGATCGCATTGAATGGCGGTGCTGGCTCGAAGGGCTGAATGGCCTACTCCTGCACCTATTGTCTATTGTCTATTAATCCGGAAGATCGCTGGGTGCAGAGAAAGGAACATATGGAAAAGAACAAAACTGAAATATAATCAAAGTCAAGAAAGACTGAGGGAAAACCTAAATCGATTATAGACACAAAAGGCTGATGCAACTCATTGGTTCAGGCAGCATCTCTGGCGAGAAAAAAAAGATTAGGTGACGATTTGGGTTGGAACCCTTCTTCAGACTGAAGTCCGACCCGAAACGTCACCTATTGTTTTTCTCCAGAGATACTGCCCAACAAATCGATTATTAATATTGTGTATTAGTAAGACCAATATTTCTGAAAATGCATATCTCAGCATTCTCACTCTTTTCCTGGAGACTCCATCCGACCTGGGAGCAGAATCAAGCCATTCGGCCCATCGAGTCTGCTCCGCCATTTTACCGTGGCTGATCCTCTCAACCCCGTTCTCCTGCATTCTCCCTGTAACCTTTGACACCCTTACCCTTCAAGAACTGGACGGTGCAGATGCCGGTGTCCTGAGCAAAACAGCAAGTGGTGGAGGAACTCAGCAGGACAGACAGCATCTCGGGAGAGAATGGACAGGTGCAGTCTATTGTCACGTGTACCGAGGTACAGTGAAAAGCTTTGTGTTGCGTGCTATCCATTCAGGAGAAAGGATGGCATGATTACAATCGTGCCATCCACTGAGTTCAGTTAAAGAGTGGAGCACTTGTAATGAGTGAATGCAGATCTGTTTCTGGAACCAGCACTTGCCAACTGGCTTGGGCGCCATCTTACTCAATAGATAACGTTTTGAGTCGGGAACTTTTATTCAGATGGCCTGGCTAACAACCGAAGCTGGCAGACTGAAGAAGGGTGGCCTGTCCATTGCCTCCCCAGATGCTGGTTGACTCGCTGTTCCTCCAGCACCTTGTGTTTTGCTTGGTCTTCCAAAGATGTTTAATCCCTTAGAATCTCTTCCATCTCTGCCCCTCCCCCCTCCTCAAAACAGCATCAAGAGAGAAGCATTGCAACATGATTCGTACAGCTTAAGCTGCAAGGGAGAGAAAGGTTTTGAGTGGTTGAGGATGTTGACATTGTTCAACATTCAATCAACAGGTGGAGATGGAGGGGCAACATGTTGTAAGTGCGGAGACATATGCTGAAGTTAGCATATTCACACTGGATAAAACTTACTCTGGCCTCTAGCGCATTTCTACTTAAATCCCTGGTGCAAATCTCCACGCATCCTCAATGTTCCACCACAGCCAGCATTGAATTGCAAGTAAAATCTATGAATAGTAAGTTCTTCTGCCCTGTAACAGTGACATTCATAGGAACGTTACAGAACTGGAATATCTCCCTCTCATTTGCTAACAAGCATAATCAAAATTATTCGCCTTCACAAGGCCCTTAAAGCGTGAGCTGCAGAAACAAAGGGCGGCACAGTGGCAGAGTTACTGCCTTACAGCGCCACAGAACCAGGTACAACCCTGACTATGGTCTGTACAGAGTTTGTGTGTTCTCCCTGTGACCTCGTGGGTTTTCTCAGTGCTCCGGTTCCCCCTCCACATTCTAAAGATGTACAGGTTTGTAGGTTAATTGGCTTGAGTGAAATGGTCCCTAGAGTGTAGGACAGTGCTAATGTATGGGGATCGCTGGTCAGCATGGACTCACTCAGTGGGCCGAAGGGCCTGCTCCCGTGCTGTATCTCCAAACTAAACTAAGGTGCTAGACTACAAAAAAGGGTACAAAGTGCTGGAGTCTCTTCAAACCTTTTGGCTCACATCTGTTTTAATCCCTGGCCTTTGTTCCAATAATATGCTTATTAACCCCCCGCCTCCATTCACCTCATTCCTGTCCTGGCCTTTCTCTCTTCCACCTTTCTTCCCCCAACCCCCCCAACTCCCACCTACACGAAGAAGGGTCCTGACCCGAAATGTTGCCTTTCCATGTTCTCCAGAGATGCTGCCTGATCCGCTGAGTTATTCCAGCACTTTGCATCCTTTTAAAGTGTGAGCTGATATGAACAACTGCACCTTATGATGTGGTATAATTAGCTGCAAACAAAAAACTTTCAACGTAAATGAAACAGGAAATCAAAAGCAGGGTCTAAAGATCTCACACACCCTTAAGTTATGCCTCTGCCTGTCCATTTGAACCTGTCAGAATATTTTAGCTACAAAGGCTGATTCAGGATGGGAGCCCATTAATGAGGTAGTCCTTGGTGTGGAGCTGTTAACAGAATGTGATCAGTGTCTTAGGTGAATTTTCATCGGTATTTTCCATGAAAAACACTTTTAATTGAAGCTTTCAATGTTTAATGGTGACATTTCATTCCAAGTGTCAATTGACAACAAGTCATTTTAGTTAGGTTAGAATATAGTCACGTGTACTGAGGTACAGTGAAAAGCTTTTGTTGCATGCTAACCAGTCAGCGGAAAGACAACACATGATTACAATCGAGCCATTCACAGTGTACAGACACATGATAAAGGGAATAACGTTTAGTGCAAGGTAAAGTATGATCAAAGATAGTCTGAGGGTCTTCAATGAGGTAGATAGTAGCTCATGACCACTCTCTAGTTGTTGATAGGATGGTTCAGTTGTCTAATAACAGCTGGGATGAAACTGTCCCTGAATCTGGAGGTGTACATTTTCACACTTCTGTACATCTTGCCTGATGGGAGAGGGTGAAGAGGGGGTGAGACTGGTCCTTGATTATGCTGGTGGCCTTGCCGTGGCAGCGTGAGGTGTAAATGGAGTCAATGGAAGGGAGGTTGGTTTGTGTGATGGTTTGGGCTGCATCCGCAATTCTCTGCAATTTCTTGCGGTCTTGGATGGAGCTGTTCCCAAACCAGGCTGTGATGTATCCCGATAAAATGTTTTCTACAGCGCATCTGTAGAAGTTTGAAATGTATCTTTTGTAAAAGCTAGAAATGGTTGGTTTGGACAATCCTAACATGGTACTTAATTGTTTCTCCAAAGTATCACATGCTGATTGCAACTTACGTTTGAGATTTGCTATAAAACTTTCTTCACACACTGCCTGAAGGAAAGCTGGCCCCTTGACCTTATGACATTTACATTGGTAGTGTGCACGAGGATTATTGTGTTAAATCCAGATTTTCAATGTGATTCAGTACCTATGTTAAACAAAAGCTTTACCAGCTTGCCTAGAATTAAACACCTTTTAACCCTCTGTATCCAAAAAAAATCTCAGCGATTAAATCTTTGTTTGCACATACAGTAATCTTTTACTTACACTCCGTATTTATCAAAATTTAAGCTTTCTCTTACAATTTATGGGGAATAAAATCTGGAAAAAAAAAGATTTTATATGTTCATTTTATGATCAAAATAAAGCTGTCTGCTAGTTGAATCTTGTATAATTTTCTTGAAACTTGGTTTGCACTGCAAAGACTGGCCCATTCCCCCCCCCATCCTCCCTCCCCCCCCCCCCCCCCCCCCCACCCCTCTGCATTCACCACTTCACACCCACTTACAGCCTGACTCCAGTCTGCAAAGACTGCTGTCCAACATCAGTCTGGCCACATCTCCATCTCCAACAATAGAAATTAAGGAGGTGGAGAGGCTATTCAGGAGACAGAAAAGCCGGAAAATCTCCAGGACCGGACAATGTTTCCCCCTCAAGCTCTGTGCCGAACAACTGGCACCGGTCTACACGGACATTTTCAACTAGTCCCTGCAAACCTGCACTGTCCCTGCCTGCTTCAAAGTCTCCACTATTGTCCCTGTACCCAAAAAGACAAGGATCACTGGTCTAATGACTACAGGCCTGCACTGACCTCTGCACAGAGGTCGCACTGACCTCTGTCTTCATGAAGACCGTTGAAAGACTTGTGCTGGCCCAACCGAAAAACACCACAAACCCCCTGCTGGACCCTCTGCAGTTTGCATACCGGCTCAATAGATCGATGGATGACGCAGTCAACCTAGGCCTGTACTTCATCCTCCAGCACCTAGACCGCAAGGGGAACTATGCAAGGATTTTGTTTGTGGACTTTAGCTCTGCATTTAACACCATTGTGCCAGAGCTAATACACTCCAAACTCTCCCAGCTGACTGTGCCTGAACCCCTCTGTCAGTGGATCATCAACTTCCTGACAGACAGGAAGCAGCATGTGAGGCCGGGAAAGCACATCTCGGACCCACAGACCCTGAGCATAGGAGCACCACAAGGCTGCGTACTCTCCCCTCTCCTTTACTCTCTCTACACCAAGGACTGCACCTCCACAGACTCCTCTGTCAAGCTCCTCAAGTTTGCGGATGACACAACCCTGATTGGACTGATCCAGGATGGGGAGGAATCTGCCTACAGACAGGAAGTGACACAGCTGGCATCCTGGTGCCATCGCAACAACCTGGAGCTCAATGCTCTTAAGACGGTGGAACTGATTGTAGACTTTAGGAAAGCTCCCCTCCCCCCACTCACCATCAACAACACCACAGTCACATCTGTGGAGTAATTTAAGTTCCTTAGAACCATCATCTCCAGGGACCTTAAATGGGGGGCCACCATCGACTCCACAGTCAAAAAGACCCAACAGAGGATGTACTTCCTGCGGCAGCTGAGAAAACACAATCTGCCACAGGCAATGATGGTCCAATTCTATACTGCTATCATTGAGTCCGTCCTCACCTTCTCCATCATGGTCTGGTTTGGCTCAGCCACCAAACACGACATCCGGAGGCTGCAACAAATCGTTCGATCAGCTGAGAAGGAAGGTTGTTGGCTGCAACCTTCCCCCCATTGACGAACTGTACACTGCAAGGGCCAGGAAGCGAGCGGGCAAGATCATCTCTGACCTCTCTCACCCTGGCCACAAACTCTTTGAAGCACTTCACTCTGGAAGGCGACTCCGGACTGTCAAAGCAGCCACAGCCAGACATAAAAACAGCTTTTTTCTGCGAGTAGTAGCTCTACTCAACAACCAAAAGTCCGTAGTCTCTTTTTGCTCTTGGTTTATTTCACTCACATGTTTAAACTGTAATGTTGTATTCTTAATGCTTTAATGTTTTATGCTTTATTCTTGATTGTTTACTGTATGTTCGTGTTGTTACTTGCGAGCGGAGCACCAAGGCACATTCCTTGTATGTGTACATACTTGGCCAATAAACTCATTCATTCATTCATTCATACTCACAACCTCTGATGAAAGTGTTCAGCAGGTCACCTCCTTAATAGACACAAAATACTGGAGTAACTCAGCTTTTGTGTCTATCTCTGCCTTTAACGTCATTCTTTCCTTTAACCAGCATTTCTGTTGGAAAATGGATTTACACTGTATATCAAGTAGATTCACCCATCACAGTTCAATGGTTCAATGGTCCTTTATTGTCACGTGTACCGAGGTACAGTGAAATTTAATTTGCCATACAGTCATACATAAAAAAAGCAACAAGAAACATAACTACATAAAGATTAAACATAGACTTTAACATGTTTATCTGTATTTTTCCGTATCGTATCTCCGTCCGCACTGCGGCCTAACATCGAGGAGCTGGCGGCCTCTTGCTGAGGATCAACTTTGGGAACTCCAACCGCGGGAACCTACGGACTTAACATCGTAGAGCTGGCGGTCCCTGTCGGGGATCGATCCTGGAATTCCGACCGCGGGAGCCTGCGGATTTTAACATCTTGGAGCTCGCGCTCCCTGGTTAGGGACTGACTTCAGGAACTCCAACCACAGGAGCTTCGACCACCCTGCGCGGGGACTTCGACCGCCAACTACGGGAGCTTCGATCTCCCTGACTGCAGATGGTTCGACTGCCCCGTCCGCGGGAGAATAAAGAGTGAAGAAGATTGGACTTTATTGCCTTCCATCACAGGGAGGAATGTGGGGAATCCTTTGTGGTGGATGTTTATGTTAACTTGTATGTAGTTGTGTGTTTTGTTGCTTTTTATTGTATGACTGTATGGTAGATCGAGTTTCACCTTAATTGGTCCATTTGACAATAAAACACCCTTTGAACTACTTCCTCTTACAACTCCGAGCATATAAAAAACAACCCTCAGGTTCTTACTAAATCTCTCCCACTCACTTTAAACCTTTGCCCTCTTATTCTTAACTCCCCAAACCCTGTGGAAAGGAGTCTGGGCATTCACGCCATCTATCATCCTCACCTCTGTCTTGAATGACTGACTCCCTATTCTGATTCTGGGTCTAGACATCCTAGTTAGTTGCTCAACTCATTCTTCTAGACTTGAGAAAATGAACCCAGTTTGCATAATTTCTTCGCTTTAGGCTTACCCTCACTTGGAAAGAGATTTCAGATCTGGGCATAAATGTCTACTCTTAAGCCAGTGGTCGGAAGCTCCTTTGGAAAAGACTTACACCTGTCACACCCACAGGATGTGGTAAAGTGCTCGATGGGCCCACTTTGAACTTGAACCACCTTTGCATGAAATGCAGCAGCCAAATAACACATAGCACGTTGCCACAAATAGTAACATAGCAGGTTGCCACAAATAGTAATATGATCATGGTCAGATAGGTACTTTAGCTGAGAGATAAATCTTGAACAGAACATTAAAGAAAACACCAATAATATCCCAAATTTGCTTTTACATTTGCAGATATTACACACTATAACACGCTATAGTACAATATAATACATTATAACGTCCCATACTACACTATAATAAATACACTATCACACATTCTAATACAATGTAATAGACTATAATGCACTGTAATATGCTACAACACACCATAATACATTAACGCCCGATAACACACTATAAAACAATTTAATACACTATTGCACCCTGCATACATTGTAACACTCTAGAACACTATGATACAATACACAACATTATAATACACCCTATAATACACAACAGCCTATAATACAATGTAATACGCCACAACATCCTATAACCCACTGTAATATACTATAACACCCTAAAGTACAATATACTACAATATAACACACTATAATACAATGGTATTCACAAAATGCTACAATACAATGTGTACACTATAACACCCTCCAACACACTATAATACTATGTGATACACCATGATGTACTATTAATACCTTATAATACAAAAGTGTGGCGGCTCCCAGGTGTCGGGCCATACCACTACCGAATCCCTCGGCACGGGAATGGACCAGTCCAGGGGGGCGGCCCTTAGTTACAGGGATAAAGGACGGGATTTTAGGCTCAATCTCTATCTAGCAGACTGGACCGGACTAGAGAACACAACGAATAAATCCCTCCCGAAATACCTGGCTCCTCGCCTTTATTTCGGGCTTTTCGACGCGCCACGATAGTACAATTTAAAGCCTATTACACACTGTAATGCACTATAACACAGTATCATACAATATAACACCCTGTAACTCACTATAATACACTGTAACACCTTATAACACACCAATACAATTTAATACACCAGAACACACTATAACACCCTCTAAAACTATAGTACAATATAGCATTCTCTAATACACTATAACACACCACAACACCCTATAACACACTATAACACCCTATACAATACAATATAATACACCACAACACCCTATAACACACTGTAATAGAATGTGATGCACTATAACAACCTATAACACACCATAATACAATATAACACCCTATAACATATTATAACGCTATAATACACTATAACGTACTATAATATAATATAACACCCTAAAACGTACTATAATGCAATGTAATACACTAGAACACACTCTCATACAATTTAATACACTAAAGCACCCTGGAAACACTATATAACACTCTATAACACTGTGACACAATATAATACATTATAATACATTATAACATCCTATAATACACTAGTACACCCTATAACACACCATAACATCCTTTAATACACAACAGCCTATAATACAATGTAAAACACTACAACACCCTATAACACACTGTAATATACTATATACTACAACCAAAAGTGCTACAAAATACAATATAATACACTATAATACGCTGTAACACCCTCTAACGCACTATAATACTATGTGATACATAATGATACACTATAACACTATCTACAATAGTACAATATAATTGCCTATAACACACTGTAATACACTATAACACACTATCATACATAATACACTATAACACCCTATAAAACACTGTAATACACTATAACACCCTATAATACAATATAACACCTATAACTCACGATAATGCAGTAATACCTCATAACACACTAACACAATTTAATACACTATAACACTATAATAAAATGTAATACACTATAATACCCTCAATACAATATAATATACTATAACATCCAATGATACACCATAACACCCTATAACACATTATAACACCCTACAATGTTTATACACCACAACACCCTATAATGCACTGTAGTAAAATAAAATACGCTATAATACATCATAATACACTACAACACTCTATAACATATTATAATGCAATGTAATACACTATAACACCATGTAATACAATGTAACACCCTATAATACAATATAACACCCTATAACACACTATAATACAATTGAATACACTATTACACCCTATAACACTGTAATATACTAAAAAAATATATAATTTAATATAAAACACTATAACACTATATAATACTATATACACTATAACACACGGAAATACAATATAATGCAATATAACACTATAACACACTATAATACAATGTAATACACTGTAACAACCTATAATACAATATAACATCCTATAGCACACTAAAACACAGTGTAACAACTTATAACACACTATAATATAATTGAATACACTATAACACCCTACAGCACACTAGAATACAATATAATACACTACAACACCCTATAAAACAATATAATATAATATAACACCCTATAACTCACTATAAGACAATACAACACCTTGTTACACACTAAAATACAATTTAATACACTAGCACCCTGCATACACTATAACAACCTATAACACTATGGTACAATATAATACACTATAACAGCCTATAATACACTATAACACCCCATAACATCCTATAATACACAACACCCTGTAATACACTGCAACACCCTATAAAACACTGTAATGCACTAAAACACACAATTATACAATATAACACCTGATAACATTATAAAACAATGTCATAGACTATAACAGCCTATACCGCACTATAATAAAATGTAATACACTACGACACCCTATAACACTATGACACAATATAATAAACTGTAACACCCTACAATACACTGTAACACCCGAAAATACAATTTAATACACAACACCCTATAATACACTATAATACTATGCAATACATTATGATGCATTATAACAATCTATAACATAATATAACACCCTTTAAACACTATAATACCACATAACACATCATAGCACCCTACAATACACTATACTAGCCTACAATACAATGTAGTATATTACAACATGCTATAACACACTATAATACTATGTAATACACTATGATACACTATTGCACCCTATAATGCAATAATATAATATAATAGCCTATAACACACTGTAATACACTATAACACTATCATACAATATATTACACTCCAACACCCTATGAAAAACTATAATACACTATAACACCATGTAACTCAGCATAATACAATATAATACTCTTCAACACCCTTTAACACATTATAATACACTTTAATACACTATAACACCCCGTAATACAATATATATCACACTATAACACACTATAATGCAATGTACACTAGAACACCCTATAACACATTATAGCACACCATAACACTAAGAGGCAGAAAACGCTAGTGGGAGTTGTGTACAGGCCACCTAACAGCAGTAGTGAGGTTGGGGATGGCATCAAGCAGGAAATTAGAAATGCATGCACCAAAGGTGCAGCAGTTATAATGGGTGACTTCAATCTACATATAGATTGGGTGAACCAAACTGGCAGGGGTGCTGAGGAAGAGGATTTCTTGGAATGTTTGCGAGATGGTTTTCTAAACCAACATGTCGAGGAACCAACGAGAGAGCAGGCCATTCTAGACTGGGTATTGAGTAATGAGGAAGGGTTAGTTAGCAGTCTTGTTGTGCGAGGCCCCTTGGGCAAGAGTGATCATAATATGGTGGAGTTCTTCATTAGGATGGAGAGTGACAAAGTCAATACAGAAACAAGTGTTCTGAACTTAAAGAAAGGTAACTTTGAGGGTATGAGACGTGAATTGTCCAAGATAGACTGGCAATTGATGCTGAAAGGGTTGACGGTGGACATGCAATGGAAGGCATTTAAAGGTCGCATGGATGAACTACAACAAGTGTTCATCCCAGTTTGGCAAAAGAACAAACCAGGAAAGGTAGTGCATCCGTGGCTAACAAGGGAAATCAAGGATAGTATTGAAACAAAAGATGAAGCATAGAGATTAGCCAGAAAAAGTAGCATACCAGAGGACTAGGAGAAATTCAGAGTCCAGCAGAGGAGGACAAAGAGCTTAATTAGGAAAGGGACAATAGATTATGAGGGAAAACTGGCAAGGAACATAAAAACTGACTGCAAAAGCTTTTATAGATATGTGAAGAGAAAAAGATTAGTTAAGACAAATGTAGGTCCCTTGCAGTCGGAAACAGGTGAATTGATCATAGGGAACAAGGAGATGGCAGACCAATTGAACAAATACTTTGGTTCTGTCTTCACTAAGGAAGACATAAACCGTCTGCCGGAAATAGCGGGGGACCGGGGGTCTAATGAGATGGAGGAACTGAGGGAAATCTAGGTTAGTTGGGAAGTGGTGTTAGGTAAATTAAATGGATTAAAGGCAGATAAATCCCCAGGGCCAGATAGGCTGCATCCCAGAGTGCTTAAGGAATAGTGGATGCATTAGTGATAATTTTTCAAACCTCCTTAGATTCTGGAGTAGTTCCTGAGGACTGGAGGGTAGCTAATGTAACCCCACTTTTTAAAAAGGGAGGGAGAGAGAAAACGGGGAATTATAGACCAGTTAGCCTAACATCGGTAGTGGGGAAAATGCTAGAGTCAGTTATTAAAGATGTGATAGCATCACATTTGGAAAGTGGTGAAATCATCGGACAAAGTCAGCATGGATTTACAAAAGGCAAATCATGTCTGACGAATCTTATAGAATTTTCCAAGGATGTAACTAGTAGAGTGGATAAGGGAGAACCAGTCGATGTGTTATATCTGAACTTTCAGAAGGCCTTCGACAAGGTCCCACATAGGAGATTGGTGTACAAACTTAAAGCACACGGTATTGAGGGTTCAGTGTTGAGGTGGATAGAAAATTGGTTGGCGGACAGGAAGCAAAGAGTAGGAATAAACGGGTCCTTTTCGGAATGGCAGGCAGTGACTAGTGGGGTACCACAAGGCTCAGTGCTGGGACCCCAGTTATTTACAATGTATATTAATGATTTGGACGAGGGAATTGAATGCAACATCTCTAAGTTTGCGGATGACATGAAGCTGGGTGGCAGGGTTAGCTGCGAGGAGGATGCTAGGAGGCTGCAGAGTGACTTGGATAGATTAGGCGAGTGGGCAAATGCATGGCAGATGCAATATAATGTGGATAAATGTGAGGTTATCCACTTTGGCGGCAAGAACAGGAAAGCAGAGTATTACCTGAATGGTGAACGATTAGGAGAAGGGGAGATGCAACGTGACCTGGGTGTCATGGTGCACCAGTCATTGAAAGCAAGCGTGCAGGTGCAGCAGGCAGTGAAGAAAGCGAATGGTATGTTGGCATTCATAGCAAGAGGATTTGAGTTTAGGAGCAGGGAGGTTCTGCTGCAGTTGTACAGGGCCTTGGTGAGACCGCACCTGGAGTATTGTGTGCAGTTTTGGGCTCCTAATCTGAGGAAAGACGTTCTTGCCTTAGAGGGAGTACAGAGAAGGTTCACTAGATTGATCCCTGGGATGGCGGGACTTTCATATGAAGAAAGACTGGATAGACTAGGCTTGTACTCGCTGGAATTTAGAAGACTGAGGGGGGATCTTATAGAAACATATAAAATTCTTAAGGGGTTGGAGAGGCAAGATGCGGGAAGATTGTTCACGATGTTGGGGGAGTCCAGAACCAGGAGTCACAGCTTAAGGATAAGGGGGAAGTCTTTTAGGACCGAGATGAGAAAACATTTCTTCACACAGAGAGTGGTGAGTCTGTGGAATTCTCTGCCACAGAAGGTAGTTGAGGCCAGTTCATTGGCTATATTTAAGAGGGAGTTAGATTTGGCCCTTTTTGCTAAAGGGGTCAGGGGGTATGGAGAGAAGGCAGGTACAGGTTACTGAGCTGGATGATCAGCCATGATCATATTGAATGGCGGTGCAGGCTCGAAAGGCCGAATGGCCTACTCCTGCACCTATTTTCTATGTTTCTATGTTTCTATAACGCCCCATTTTACACGATAACACCCCACAATACAATATAATATAATATAACACTCTATAATACAATATAATAAAATGGTGGTGCAGCGGTAGAGTTGCTGCCTTACAGCGAATGCAGCGCCGGAGACCTGGGTTCGATCCTGACTACGGGTGCCATCTGTACGGAGTTTGTACTTTCTCCCCGTGACCTGCGTGGGTTTTCTCCGAGATCTTCGGTTTCCTCCCACACTCCAAAGACGTACAGGTATGTAGGTTAATTGACTGGGTAAATGTAAAATTAATTGTCCCTAGTGTGTGTAGGATAGTGTTAATGTGCGGGGATCGCTGGGCGGCGCGGGCTCGGTGGGCCGCAGGGCCTGTTTCCGCGCTGTATCTCTAAAAAAAACCAAACCTATACATACCATAATACACTATGAGGTGTTATAGTGTTTTAATAGGGTGTTATAATGTATTATACGGTGTTATTGTGTGTCATAGGTTGTTATAGGGCATTGCAGTGTATTACATTATGTGTTATGGCATGTTATCAGGTGTTAAAGTGTATTATGTGATGTTATAGTGTATTATATTGTATCATAGTGTAATAGGGTGTTATTGTGTATTATGGTGTGTTATAGTGTATTATATTGTATGATTGTGTGTTATAATGTATTACAGTGTGTTATAGGCTATTATACTATATTATTGTATTATAGGGTGCTTTTGTGCATTACATAGCATGTAACATAGGCTGTTATCGTGCATTACTATAGGCTGTTATAGTATATTACATTTTATTATAGTGCGTTATCAGGTGTTATATTGTATTGTATTCTATTTTTAGGTGTTGTTGTGTATTATAGTGTGTTATATGGTGTTATAGTGCATTATATTGTGTTATAGGGTGTTGTAGTGCATTATATTGTGTTACAGGGTGTTATCGTTCATTACAGCTTGTTATAGGCTATTATGTTCTGTATTATAGGGTGTTATTGTGTATTACATAGCATTACAGTGTGTTATAGGGTGTTGTATTGCATTACATTGTATTACAGGCTATTGTAGTGTGTGATAGGGTGTTAAGTGGTGTTATTGTGTATTATAGGATGTTATAGTGTATTATAATGTATGATAGTTTGTTATCAGACATTATATTGTATCACATTGTATTTTCAGGTGTTATAGTGCATTATAGTGTGTAATATAGTGTTATGGTGTATTATATCGTATGATAGTGTTCTATAGTGGATTGCATTGTAGTGCAGTAGTGTATTACATTGTATTATACAGTGTTGTGTTTTATCGGAAGTTATGGTGTGTTATAGGGCATTATAGTGTATCATAGTGTATTACAGAGTATTATAGTGTGTTACAGGGTGTTGTGTATTACATTGTATTATAGGGTGTTATAGGGTGTTATGGTGTGTTATGCGGTGTTGTAGTATATTATGTGGTGTTATAATGTATTACATTTATTGTAGTGCATTGTCGACTGTTATAGTGATTACATTGTATTCTATTATGGTGTGTTATAGGCTGTTATATTGTATTGTATTATATTGTCTTTTCAGGTGTTATGGTGTATTATAGTATGTCATATGGTGTTACTGTGTTTTATGTTGTATGATAGTGTGTTATGCTATATTACAGTGTGTTGTAGGGTGTTGTAGTGCATTACATTGTATTATAGGGTGTTGTGTGTTATAGGATGTTATAATGTATTTTATTGCATCATATTATCATATCATATCATATATATACAGCCGGAAACAGGCCTTTTCGGCCCACCAAGTCCGTGCCGCCCAGCGATCCCCGCACATTAACACTATCCTACACCCATTAGGGACAATTTTTACATTTACCCAGCAAATTAACCTACATACCTGTACGTCGTTGGAGTGTGGGAGGAAACCGAAGATCTTGGAGAAAACCCACGCAGGTCACGGGGAGAACGTACAAACTCCTTACAGTGCAGCACCCGTAGTCAGGATCGAACCTGAGTCTCCGGCGCTGCATTCGCTGTAAAGCAGCAACTCTACCGCTGCGCTACCGTGCCGCCCTATATTGTTACAGTGTTACAATGTATGCAGGGTGTTATAATGTATTAAATTGTATTATGGTGTGTAATAGAGTGTTATCACACTATAGTGCATTATAGGGTGTTATATTGTATTATAGGATGTTATAGTGCGTTATAATGTGTTATGTTGTAATATAGGGTATTATAGTGCGAAATAGGGTGTTATACTGTATTATATTATAGGGTGTTATAGTGCATTACATTTTATTATAGTGTTTTATAGGTTGTTTGTGTGTATTACATTGTATTATAAACTGTTATAGACAATAGACAATAGGTGCAGGAGTAGGCCATTCAGCCCTTCGAGCCAGCACCGCCATTCAATGCGATCATGGCTGATCACTCTCAATCAGTACCCCGTTCCTGCCTTCTCCCCATACCCCCTCACTCCGCTATCCTTAAGAGCTCTATCCAGCTCTCTCTTGAAAGCATCCAACGAACTGGCCTCCACTGCCTTCTGAGGCAGAGAATTCCACACCTTCACCACCCTCTGACTGAAAAAGTTCTTCCTCATCTCTGTTCTAAATGGCCTACCCCTTATTCTTAAACTGTGGCCCCTTGTTCTGGACTCCCCCAACATTGGGAACATGTTATCTGCCTCTAATGTGTCCAATCCCCTAATTATCTTATATGTTTCAATAAGATCCCCCCTCATCCTTCTAAATTCCAGTTTATACAAGCCCAATCGCTCCAGCCTTTCAACATACGACGGTCCCGCCATTCCTGGAATTAACCTAGTGAACCTACGCTGCACGCCCTCCATAGCAAGAATATCCTTCCTCAAATTTGGAGACCAAAACTGCACACAGTACTCCAGGTGCGGTCTCACCAGGGCCCGGTACAACTGTAGAAGGACCTCTTTGCTCCTATACTCAACTCCTCTTGTTACGAAGGCCAACATTCCATTGGCTTTCTTCACTGCCTGCTGTACCTGCATGCTTCCTTTCATTGACTGATGCACTAGGACACCCAGATCTCGTTGAACTCCCCCTCCTCCTAACTTGACACCATTCAGATAATATTCTGCCTTTCTATTCTTACTTCCAAAGTGAATAACCTCACACTTATCTACATTAAACTGCATCTGCCATGTATCCGCCCACTCACATAACCTGTCCAAGTCACCCTGCAGCCTTATTGCATCTTCCTCACAATTCACACTACCCCCCAACTTAGTATCATCTGCAAATTTGCTAATGGTACTTTTAATCCCTTCGTCTAAGTCATTAATGTATATCGTAAATAGCTGGGGTCCCAGCACCGAACCTTGCGGTACCCCACTGGTCACTGCCTGCCATTCCGAAAGGGATCCATTTATCCCCACTCTTTGCTTTCTGTCTGTCAACCAATTTTCTATCCATGTCAGTACCCTACCCCCAATACCATGTGCCCTAATTTTGCCCACTAATCTCCTATGTGGGACCTTGTCGAAGGCTTTCTGAAAGTCGAGGTACACCACATCCACTGACTCTCCCTTGTCAATTTTCCTAGTTACATCCTCAAAAAATTCCAGTAGATTTGTCAAGCATGATTTCCCCTTCGTAAATCCATGCTGACTCGGAATGATCCCGTTACTGCTATCCAAATGCTCAGCAATTTCGTCTTTTATAATTGACTCCAGCATCTTCCCCACCACTGATATCAGACTAACTGGTCTATAATTACCCGTTTTCTCTCTCCCTCCTTTCTTAAAAAGTGGGATAACATTTGCTATCCTCCAATCCACAGGAACTGATCCTGAATCTATAGAACATTGAAAAATGATCTCCAATGCTTCCACTATTTCTAGAGCCACCTCCTTAAGTACTCTGGGATGCAGACCATCAGGCCCTGGGGATTTATCAGCCTTCAGTCCCATCAGTCTACCCAAAACCATTTCCTGCCTAATGTGGATTTCCTTCAGTTCCTCCATCACCCTAGGTTCTCTGGCCGCTAGAACATTTGGGAGATTGTGTGTATCTTCCTCAGTGAAGACAGATCCAAAGTAACGGTTTAACTCGTCTGCCATTTCTTTGTTCCCCATAATAAATTCCCCTGCTTCTGTCTTCAAGGGACCCACATTTGCCTTGACTATTTTTTTCCTCTTCACGTACCTAAAAAAACTTTTGCTATCCTCCTTTATATTATTGGCTAGTTTACCCTCGTACCTCATCTTTTCTCCCCGTATTGCCTTTTTAGTTAACTTTTGTTGCTCTTTAAAAGAGTCCCAATCCTCTGTCTTCCCACTCTTCTTTGCTATGTTATACTTCCTCTCCTTAATTTTTATGCTGCCCCTGACTTCCCTTGTCAGCCACAGGTGTCTCTTACTCCCCTTAGAGTCTTTCCACCTCTTTGGAATAAAATGATCCTGCAACCTCTGCATTATTCCCAGGAATACCTGCCATTGCTGTTCTACCGTCTTCCCTGCTAGGGCCTCCTTCCAGTCAATTTTGGCCAGCTCCTGCCTCATGCCTCTGTAATCCCCTTTGCTATACTGTAATACTGACACTTCCGATTTTCCCTTCTGCCTTTCCATTTGCAGAGTAAAACTTATCATGTTGTGATCACTGCCTCCTAATGGCTCTTTTACCTCTAGTCCCCTTATCAGATCAGGATCATTACACAACACTAAATCCAGAATTGCCTTCTCCCTTGTAGGCTCCAGTACAAGTTGTTCTAAGAATCCATCTCGAAGGCACTCTACAAACTCTCTTTCCTGGGGTCCATTTCCAACCTGATTTTCCCAGTCTACCTGCATGTTGAAATCTCCCATAACCACCGTAGCATTACATTTTTGACACGCCAATTTTATCTCCTGATTCAACTTGCACCCTATGTCGAGGCTACTGTTTGGGGGCCTATAGATAACTCCCATTAGGGTCTTTTTACCCTTACAATTTCTCATTTCTATCCATACTGATTCAACATCCCCTGATTCTATGTCACCCCTTGCAAGGGAATGAATATCATTCCTTACCATCAGAGCAACCCCACCCCCTCTGCCCACCTGTCTGTCTTTTCTATACGTTGTGTACCCCTGAATATTCAGTTCCCAGCCCTGGTCCTCTTGTAGCCATGTCTCAGTGATCCCTACAACATCATACTTGCCCATGACTAACTGAGCCTCAAGCTCATCCACTTTATTTTTTATACTACGCGCATTTAAGTACAACACTTTAACTTCTGTATTTACCTCCCCTCTCACATCGTTCACAATTGGCCCTGCCCTTAATTTCTTTTCCCCTCTAGAACTTCTGTTCCCATTCTTCCGAGAGTCTTTTGCAATATCTCCTGTATTCCCTTTTACCTCATCTTCATATTCACAATTTGTTAACCCGTCCCCCCCCCCACTACTTAGTTTAAAGCCACAGGTGTCACACTAGCAAACCTGCCTGCCAGAATGTTTGTCCCCCTGCTGTTAAGATGCAACCCGTCCCTTTTGTACAAGTCACCCCTAGCCCAGAAGAGATCCCAGTGGTCCAGAAATCTAAATCCCTGCTCTCTGCACCAGTCCCTCAGCCATAAATTCATACCCTCTATCTCTCTGTTCCTGGCCTCACCAGCACGAGGTACCGATAGCAGTCCAGAGATAACCACCTTCGACGTCCTACTTCTCAGTGTTTTTCCCAACTCTCTAAACTCCCGCTGTAGCACCTCCTTCCTCTTCCGCCCGACGTCATTCGTGCCCACGTGCACAACGACTTCAGGTTGATCGCCTACCCTCACTAGGATTTTCTGAAGCCGGTCTGTGATGTGTTGAACCCTGGCACCAGGGAGGCAACAGACCATCCTCAAGTCCCTCCTGCTGCCACAGAATCTTCTGTCCGTCCCTCGGACTATGGAGTCACCGACCACTACGGCTCTTCCAGACTTCGGTCTCCCCTGTCGAGTATCGTTGCCAACAGGTCCGCCACTCGGACTTCCGCCACTCGGACTGGAAACGTCTTCTGCCCCGACAGTTCCCAAGAGGGTATACCTATTTGCAATAGGCACAGCCACTGGGGTCTCCTGTAGTCCACGTCCACGTCCACTCCCCCCTGAAACAGTCTCCCACCTTCGCTCGACCTGGACCCTTGGCGTGACAGCCTCACAATAGGTCCTGTCGATGGGTGTTATAGTGTTTAAATGTGTGTTATATGGTGTTACAGGGTTTATATTGTATGATAGTTTGTTACAGTATATTACAGTGTGTTATCGGGGCTCATGCTGTCAGCCTCCCCGTGGTGAACCCTGTCAACTGACCTCAGTCAGGCGAACGACAATAAACAGAGACAGCAGAAGCAGAAGCAGCTTCATAACTTCTGCTGCCTCAAACACAAGAAGAAGAAGACAGTGTGTTATAGGGTGGTGCAGTGTATTACATTGTATTATAGGGTGTTGTGTATTATAGGTAGTTATGGTATGTTTTAGTGTGTTATAGTGTATTAAAGGATATTATAGTGTATTATATTGTATCATAGTGTTACAGGGTGTTACAATGTATGCAGGGTGTTTTAGTGTATCAAATTGTATTATAGTGTGTTATAGTGTATTATGGGGTGTTATGGTGTATTTATAGTATATTGTGTTATAGGGTGTTATAGGCTATTATATTATGTAATATAGGGTGTTATTGTGTATTACATAGCATTATTGTGTGTATAGGGTGTTGTAGTGTATTACATTGTATCACAGGCTATTGTAGTGTGTGATAGGGTGTTATCAGGTGTTATAGTGTATTGTAAGATGTTATAATGTCGTGTATTACAATGTATGATAGTTTGTTATCAGATATTATATTGTATCAAATTGTATTTCCGGTGTTATAGTGCATTATAGTTTGTTATATAGTGGTATAGTGTATTATATCGTATGGTAATGTGCTATAGTGTATTGCAGTGTGTTATAGGGCGTTATACTATAGTAGTGTATTGCATTGTATTATAGTGTTGTGTATTATAGGATGTTATGGTGTGTTACAGTGTATCATAGTGTATTACATAGTGTTATAGTGTGTTACAGGGTCTTGTGTATTACATTGTATTATAGGGTATTATGTGGTGTTGTAGTATATTATATGGTGTTATAATGTATTACATTTATTGTAGTGTATTGTGGGCTGTTACAGTCAATTACTGTATTATATCATGGTGTGTTATAGGCATTATATTGTATTTTTAGGTGTTATGGTGTATTATAGTGTGTCATATGGTGTTATTGCGTTTTATGTTGTATGATAGTGTGTAATGGTATATTACAGTGTAGTGCATTACATTGTATTATAGGGTGTTGTGTATTATAGGATGTTATAGTGTATTTTATTACATCATATTGTTACATAGTGTTACAATGTATGCAGGGTGTTATAATGTATTAAATTGTATTATGGTGTGTAATAGATTGTTATAGGGTGTTATAGTTTATCGCAGTGTGTTATATGGTGTTATAGGGTTTTATATTGTATGATAGTTTGTTACAGTATATTACAGTGTGTTATAGGGTGGTGCAGTGTATTACATTGTATTATAGGGTGATGTGTGTTATAGGAAGATATGTGATGTTTTACTGTGTTATAGTGTATTAAAGGATGTTACAGTGCATTATATTGTATCATCAGGGTGTTACAATGTATGCAGGGTGTTATAGTGTATTAAATTGTATTACAGTGCGTTATAGGTGTTATAGTGTATTATGGGGTGTTGTGGTGTATTGTAGTGAGTGATGGGGTGTTATAGTGTATTACATTGTATTATAATGTATTATAGGGTGTCATAGTGTTTTATAGTGTATTATGCTATGTGTTTTTGGGTGTCATAGTGTATTATACGTATGATGAGCATTGTATACAGGTACCCATAAAACAGTCTTCCTTCTTCCTGAACTAAAGCTTTCCCTGGACCATGGAGAACAACTTCGCTCACTCTGCCTGAACCTCCTGGTGGCTAAACACTAATTCTCCTTCCCATTCCTACACAGACCTTTCTGTCCTCGGTCTCCTCCATTGTCAGAGTGAGGCTAAATGCAAATTGGAGGAACAGCATCTCATAATTCACTTGGGCAGCTTACAGCCCAGTGGTATGAATATTGATTTCTCTCACTTCAGGTAGCCCCAGCATTCCCTCTCTCTCTATCCCTCCCCCACCGAAGTCACACTAGCTTCTTGTTTTCACCCAACAAACAGCTAACAATGGCCTGTTTCCTTTATCATTGTTACTTTTTTGCATATCTTTCTTGATGTTCTTCAAAATCGAAAAAATAATATTTTTAACCATCCGTGTTTCCATCTGAAACTCTTATATTTGTATTTATTTTCCCAAATGTCATAAACACTGCAAAGTCAAATTGAAATGAGCTAATGCACAAGTAATATCACTGCAGATTTTATCAAATTTGTTTATTTCCTGAAAATTGGCGTGTTATCCAACAGTTTTAATCAACAAGGCTTTGGAGACAGTGCAGAGGTCCCGAATGCTGCCTGGATTAGGGGGTTTATAGAGGAGAGATTGGATAAACTTGGATTGTTTTCTCAGGAACGTCGGAGGTTGAGGGGAAAACTGATAGAAGTATATAATATTATGAGGGTATTTATTCACAAAGTGCTAGAGTAACTCAGACTGAAGAAGGCTCTCGACCCGAAACGTCACCCGTTCCTTCTCTCCTGAGATGCTGCCTGACCCGCTGAGTTACTCCAGCATTTTGTGAATAAATACCATTGATTTGTACCAGCATCTGCAGTTATTTTCTCACACTAATATTATGAGGGCATTTTCCCCAGGGTGGAGATGTTCAACACTAGAGGGCGTAGCTTTAAGGTGAGAGAGGGAGAGTTTATTGGAGATGTGTGGGGCAAGTTCTTTTTACATAAAGGGTGGTGGGGGTATGGAGAGCATTGCCAGGGGTGGTGGTGAAGAAAGATATGATAGTGGTGTTTAAGAGGTTTTTAGATTGACACATTGGAATAGAGGGATTATGGATCATGTACAGACAGTTTAAGTTGGCATCACGTTCGGTGCAGACATTGTAAGCCGAAGGGCCTGTTGAAGATGCTACCATTAGAACAGAGATGCAAGTGACATTTTCCACAAGATTCCTGCTGTGAATCCGTCTCAGTCTGAAGAAGGGTCTCGGCCCGAAAAGGCGCCCATTCCTTCTCTCCATAGAGATGCTGCCTGATCCCGCTGAGTTACTCCAGCATTGAGGATTTCCTGAGATGTTCATCTCCATCTCACTACTGGCCATGTGATGCTGTTCTGATCAGGGATTGGCTATTGGACACGAAAGGACATTGCCTAAAATCTGTGCCACTCATTCACAAAACGTGGCAGTTGCTCAAAATAGCTCAGCATTCACGCCGAGCTGCAATTGTCATGGCTTGTTGGGCCACTGTTGGCATCACGGTGGCACAGCGGTAGAGCTGCTGCCTCACGGTGCCAGAGACCCGGGTTCAACCTTGGCCTCAGGTGCTGTCTGATGGCATATTCTCCCCGTGACCGCGTGGGTTTTCTCCTGGTGCTCTGGTTTCCTCCCACATTCCAAAGACCTGCAGGTTTGTAGATTAATTGGCCTCTGTAAATTGCCCCAAGTAAGTGGAATACGAACTAGTGTACAGGTGATCGATGGTCGACGTGGACCCAGTGGGCGGAAGGGCCTGTTTTCATGCTGTATCTCTAAAGTTTAGTTTAGTTTAGTTTAGAGATACAGTGAGGAAACAGGCCCTACGGTCCACCTAGACCGCGCCGACCAGCGATCTCCGCACATTAACACCATCCTACACACACCAAAGACGTCGAAGAAAACCCACGCAGGTCACGGGGAGAATGTACATACTCCGTACAGACGGCACCCGTAGTCGGGATTGAACCCGGGTCTCTGGCACTGCAAGCGCTGTAAGGCAGCAACTCTACCGCTGCGCCACCGTACTAAACTAAATGAAAGCAAGCAGGCTCTGTGCGTAAGTGTGTGACAGTCATACGTGCTGCAGAACAACTGATCACCTTCCCTACAGATTGTACAGAATGTCAGTGAACCAAATGGAGTTTGCTTGAGTGACGCCATTAATAATGCTAGCCATCCTCCTTAATATAAGGAAAATCTCCCACTGCAGTGGTGAAATATAGGATCTTCTTTTACCCAAACCAACCACCTCCTGTTCGTGTAACAGAAGTAGAACAAAGATTCTTAGACCAGCAAGCTGTAGGCTAAGCACTTTGTGCCTTTTTTAGTAAACCAGCATCTGCAGTTCTTTACTTTAGACTTTAGAAATAAAGTGCAGAAACAGGCCCTTCAGCCCACCGAGCCCACACTGACCAGCGATCTCCCTGTACACCAACCTACACACATGAGGAACAATTTTACAACTTACCAGAGCCAATTAACCTACAAACCTCCCACCAGTTCTATGTTATCCCACTTTCCCATCCACTCCCGACACACTAGAGGACAATTTACAGCGGCCACTTAACCTACAAACCCGCACGTCTTCGGAGAGTGGGAGGAAACCCGAGCGCCCGGAGTAAACCCACGCAGTCGCAGGGAGAAGGTACAAACTCCATACAGACAGCGCCCGCAGTCAGGATCAAGCGGCTGTAAGGCAGCAACTCTACCATTGCACCACTGTGGCTCCCCCAACTCCTTGTGTCTACACAAAGCTTTCATACTTCCCGAGCTGCAACCCTTGAAGTAATGATTCCTTAATTATAGAAGGGTGAGCACCCGTTCAGCTGTGAGTTTTACGCACAACGGCTGCAGTGTAACAAACGGCACATTCCAGCAGCCATCCTCCAGACCAACAGTGAGCCCAAACAAGGATAACGGAGTCAGGGGGTACGGGGAGAAGGCAGGAACGGGGTACTGATTGAGAATGATCAGCCATGATCACATTGAATGGTGGTGCTGGCTCGAAGGGCCGAATGGCCTCCTCCTGCACCTATTGTCTATTGTCTATTGTCTATTGTCTGCAGGGACCACCTTGGAGGTATTCAAAGTCATGAGGGGCTTTGACAAAGGAGATGCTGAGAACATCTTTCCAATGGCAGCATAATTGGTAATCAAGAAGAGTGTTCTGGGCACAGTGTCCCAGAGTGGGTTCTGGGTGGAAGCTGGTTGAATATTGATCAGAAGCAAACTGAATGGATGGCCCCCCAGCCAGGTGGCTGCGTGTGTGCTGGTCACTGAAGTGGATCTGCAATCATGCTTTACATAGCTCCACTCTATTAAACCTCTACTCCAACAGCAGCATGTCTTACTCTATGCTGTGGATGGCTCAACTGTAATCACATATAGTCTTTCCGCTGACTGGTTAGCATGCATCGAAAGCTTTTCACTGTAACTCACATCACATGACAATAAACTAAACTTAAAAAAAGACTAAATACTCGATGGGGAAACATTGCAGGAGTGGGGAGAGAAGAGGGCAGCAAGTGGCCCCTTGCTGTGCTGCATGGCTTTATTGGTGGTTAATGGGGTTCATCAAACACAACAGGTTGGTTTCTCACAGCTACAGAAAGCTCCGTTGCCGTCAGCGTTGCTGGTGACCCAGACTGAGCTCAAAGACCATCCTCTTGTCCATGGTCCTCGGTAGTCATCCCCTCCGCAGACTCTGTGGACCCATGGAACATCAGGTAAGTGGCGTTGCTACTGACCAGCTGCTTGTTGGGATTGGACTGCACCTGCTCCAGCTTCAACGAGGCAAAAGGATTTGTTCCGTAGCCGGTGATCCTGGTTTCCAGTTCGTGAAGGATCTGCAGGGAATATTTCAACTCCTGGTCACTGCAGATGGGGAGAAAGGAGGAAAATCAAAGAAGTCGGCGTTCAGATCTGTGGAGGAGATTGTCTTCACATTAATGTTTCGCACAGTGGCACAGGGGTAGAGTTGCTGCCTTACTGCGCCAGAGACCCGGGTTCCATCCCGACTACGGGGGCTGTCTGTACAGAGTTTGTACGTTCTCCTCATGACCACGCGGGTTTTCTCCGGGTGCTCTGGTTTCCTCCCACACTCCAACGACCTGCAGGTTTGTAGGTTAATTGTCTTTGGTAAAATTGTAAATTGTCCCGTCCCTAGTGTGGAGGACAGTGCTAGTGTACAGGGTGATCGCTGGTCGGTGTGGACTCTGTGGGTCAAAGGGCCAGTTTACACGCTTTATGGCTAAAGACTAAAGTCGTCTAATTTTCATCTCAAGAGTCAGCTCTCTAGTTTAGCAATCATGTCCATTATTAACTCAAGGAAATATTTTTGATAATAACATTTTTATTATTTCAGAGAATAAAGGCATTGCTGCAAGACCAGCATTTACTGCCCATCCTTAATCGCCCTTGAGAAGGTGCTGAGGTGATGCCTTGTAATATCCCAGTGAAGGTGCTCTAACAGTGCTGTTGTGGAGAACATTCCACAATACTAGGGACCACTCACCTAGTATTCTCTCCCCTCCTCTCTCCCATCGGGTTTAAGAAACAAAAGCATGAAAGTGTGCAGCGGCAGATTCAAGACAAGCACATCTCTCTTTTTTTCAGTTTAGTTTAGTTTAGTTTAGTTTAAAGATACAGCCCCCGAGGTGAAGAATACAGGTTAGAAAAAACCTTGGAAAGGAAGGGAAAGCAAAACCAGGAAGCAGCATCATCTCAGATGTCATCTGGTGACAGAGATTCCCCCTGAACATATACGGTTGAAAGATAAAATGCAGCAATTTTGGGGAAAAAATACCAACCTTTAATAAATGGTTCAATGGTGCTTTTACTGTTACGGGTATTGTTATGGGAATAGAGTTCCGTCTGTGGCACAGTACCGAGGATACAATACCCATGAGGCAGTGGCCAAGGGGGTCCTGAATTAAAATGGCTGAACCCAAGGCTCGAGTGTAAAGCCTCTGTTAATTAGTTGTGTAATTGTAATGGTGCAGTTTATAGAAAGGAAACACAATGAAAAAACAGGTAAATGCACAGTTAAATTATTTCCTCACAAACAGTCCAGTAGAATATTGCCATATCTAAGCACATGCCTGATGAGCAAGTGTCAAGAAATAGTTCCACAGATCCCGCACGCAAGAGCCGCCATGTTTAGGCGCCATTTTCAAAGTCCAGTCCGTGCTGTAGGTATTATGAGCGGTGCCCGTTCCAGGCGAGCCCCAGGCTGCTGCGGGGCCTCCAGCCCTCGCCTTCCCTTGGACGTGCGGGTCGACCCGTCAACCCACGTCCCTCTCCTCCCATCCACCTTTGTTCCCCGGGGGGGTGGGAGCCTCCCGCAGCCGACCTCGAGGGTGGGGTAGGCCAGACCCCGGTTCCCTCCCCTCTCCCACCGGCCTCGCTCCTCGCCGGTCACATCCGCCGTCGTCACTGGCTCCATCCTCCCGGTGGAGAGCACGGGCCGGCTCGCTGGGCCCCCCCCTCTGTGGGACGCGGCCCCCTGGGTCCTACGTGCTGCCGCGGGGGACCGGCTCGGCGGCTTCTCCCTGTAGGCCACCGCGCTCCAGCACACCACCAGCATAATTTGTCCAAGAGCGGAAGGAGGAATTAATTGAGGAGGCACAGCACCTCAGCACCGACAAAACATGAGGTCAACTGGTAAGAGTGCCTGAACATATGGAGAAGGGTCTCGATCAGAAACGACACTAATCCCTTCTCTCCACAGATGCTGCCTGTCCAGCTGAGTTACTCCAGCACTTTATAGACAATAGACAATAGGTGCAATAGACAATAGGTGCAGGAGTAGGCCATTCGGCCCTTCGAGCCTGCACCGCCATACAATGTGATCATGGCTGATCATTCTCAATCAGTACCCCGTTCCTGCCTTCTCCCCATACCCCCTGACTCCGCTATCCTTAAGAGCTCTATCTAGCTTTCTCTTGAATGCATTCAGAGAATTGGCCTCCACTGCCTTCTGAGGCAGAGAATTCCACAGATTCACAACTCTGACTGAAAAAAGTTTTTCCTCATCTCCGTTCTAAATGGCCTACCCCTTATTCTTAAACTGTGGCTTCTTGTTCTGGACGCCCCCAACATTGGGAACATGTTTCCTGCCTCTAACGTGTCCAACCCCTTAATAATCTTATACGTTTCGATAAGATCCCCTCTCACCCTTCTAAATTCCAGTGTTTACAAGCCTAGTCGCTCCAGTCTTTCAACATATGACAGTCCCGCCATTCCGGGAATTAACCTAGTAAACCTACGCTGCAAGCCCTCAATAGCAAGAATATCCTTCCTCAAATTTGGAGACCAAAACTGCACACAGTACTCCGGGTGCGGTCTCACTAGGGCCCTGTACAACTGCAGAAGGACCTCTTTGCTCCTATTTCGTGCAGTACGCCATTCGACCCTTCAAGCCATTGTGTCTATCTTTGGTGTAAACCAACATCTGCAGTTCCTTCCTGCACATCCTGAACATATCTGAACCGTGTACCAACAATATTTACCTTCACCAGACTGCAAAGGAGTAAAAATCCAGTGTGACAGGCTCTTACTCCCAGCCCTTCCATTCCATGGAATTGGAACTACAGAAATAAGCAGCTCAGCAGGTGACAGCACAGCCCATCGTGAATGAACTGGTGAAAGTGGACATTAAGTTTGTCACACTTTGGTTCCATAGTACAGCCAATGCTGCAAAGTAGAGACGATGGTGTTTAGTTTCGTTTAGTTTAGAGATACAGCGCGGAAACAGGCCCTTTCGGCCCACCAGGTTCGCGCCGACCAGCGATTCCCACACATTAACACTCTCCCCACCAGGGACAATGTTTACATTTACCAAGCCAATTAACCTATAAACCTTCCCACTTTGGAGTGTGGGAGGAATCCGAAGATCTCGGAGGAAACCAACGCAGGTCACGGGGAGAACGTACAAACTCCGTACAGACAGCACCCGTAGTTAGGATTGAACCCGGGTCTCCGGCACTGCATTCGCTGTGTGGCAGCAACTCTACCGCTGTGCCACCGTGCCGCCACAGGTTGCTGGATGGATGGCGTGCTTACCTGTACATGGTGAAGGCAGCTGGAATCTTGTAGTCTCTGAGCAGCAGGAGGGTTGGCAACCAGCCTTCCGTCAAGCCTTGGGACGCGTGGAACCCTGGGCATGGAGGGAACGGGCTACAATTACACACTGAGGTCAGCCGCCAGCAACTTGTCCAGTCCACCGCCTACATCTGTTCCACCGTGCTTATTCCCCACCGCAGCAGATGGCGCCTCCCAGGCACTGCTGTCTGTTAAACTGGTCAAAGTTCTTGGCAGATATCCCGGTTGCTAAACACTTTTGACTCCCCTTCCCATTCCCACACCGACCTTTCTGCCCTGGGCCTCCTCCACTGGCAGTGTAAGGCCACACGCAAATTGGAGGAACAGCACCTCATATTTCGCTTGGGCAGCTTAAAACCCAGCAGTATGATATATTGATTTCTCCAATTTCAAGTAACCCCTGCATTCTTTCTTTCTTTCTCTCTCTCTCTCTCTCTCTCTCTGCACCTGCTCCACTCTAGTCATCCTGCCAGTTTCGCTGTTCGCATCCATATCGTTATCACTTCTTCTTCAGCCAACAATAGACCATTGTGGGCTCTACCTTCCCTTGGCCATCGGTGCCGGCTCTGATTTGTTCTGTACCTTTTCATACCTCTAGTTTCCCTCCCCCCTGACTCTGTCTGAAGAAGGGTCTCAACCCATAACATCACCTATTCCTTTATCTACTCTGCCTTTCATTCATGGCTGCTCGGTCTTTCCCTCTCAATCCCATTCTCCTGTCTTCTCCCCATAACCTTTGACACCCTTACTATTCAAGAACCTGTCAATCTCTGCTTTAAAAATACCCAATGACTTGATCTCCACAGCCATCTGTGGCAATGAATTCCACAGATTCACCAAGCTGTCCACAGCGTACAGATAAGGGAATGATGTTTATCATATCATATCATATACATACAGCCGGAAACAGGCCTTTTCGGCCCTCCAAGTCCGTGCCGCCCAGTGATCCCCGTACATTAACACTATCCTACACCCACTAGGGACAATTTTTACATTTACCCAGCCAATTAACCTACATACCTGTACGTCTTTGGAGTGTGGGAGGAAACCGAAGATCTCGGAGTAAACCCACGCAGGTCACGGGGAGAACGTACAAACTCCTTACAGTGCAGCACCTGTAGTCAGGATCGAACCTGAGTCTCCGGCGCTGCATTCGCTGTAAAGCAGCAACTCTACCACTGCGCTACCGTAGAGTCTGATAAAAGATAGTCCGGTGGTCTCCAATGAGGTAGATGGTAACTTCTAGTTGGTGATAGGATGGTTCAGTTGCCTGATAACAGCTGGGAAGAAACTGTCCCTGAATATGGAGGGACGCATTTCCACACTTTTGTACCTCTTGCCTGATGGGAGAGGGGAGAAGAGAGCACATGACCGGGATGAGAATGGTCCTTGATTTGGCTGATGGCTTTGTTAAGGCAGTGTGTAGTGTAAATGGAGTCAATGTAGATGGAGGACATGGATAGGTGACATTTCGGGTCAGAACCCTTCTTCGGAGAGCCAATATTGAAGGGCTCCGGCAGCATCTCTGGAGAGCATAGATAGAAGACTTTTCAGGTTGAGACCCTTTTTCAGACTGATTGTGGTGTGTGTGTGTGGGGGGTGGGGGGGGGGAGGGTGGGGGGAGAAGAAAGCTGAATGGGGCACGACAAAGCCTGGTTAATGATTAGTGGATATGCAGGAGTGGGGTTTTCATTGCCAGATGGTTGGACAAAGGCCAGAGATTTTATTTTAGTTGAGAGATACAGAGTGGAAACAGGCCCTTCGGCCCACCGAGTATGTGCTGACCATCGATCACCCGTACACTAGTTCCATGTTATCCCAGTTTCGCATCCTACACACTAGGGGCAATTTACAGAGGCCAATTAACCCACAAAACCCCACATCTTTGGAATGTGGGAAAAAAAACGGAGCACCCGGAGAAAACCCCTGGGAGAACGTGCAAGCTCCAAGCAGACAGCAGCCGTTGTCAGGATCGAACTCGCGTCTCTGGTGCTGTGAGGCAACCTGTGCCACTGTGCTGCCCTGAACAGACATCTCCCAGTCAGTCGGGTGTGTGGTTTGGAGGAAGAAGAGTGTGGTCGCTGCGCCCTCTAGTGGTAGTAGTCTTGCTGCCCTTGTTCTCGGTGTTTGAATGTGGATTTGGCAGGTGCTGTTAGAGTAACTAGGGTGAGAGGCTGCAGTGGGTATTTTGTAGATGGTGCACACTGAACTGGTGGTGGAGGGAATGCATGCTCAAGTTGGTTGGATGGACCCAGATTCAAAAACAACCTTCCCCCTCTTGTACAACCCTCCAGTTTCCTCACAATGTCTTTCCGATCGAGTCTTTATCTCTGGAACTGATGGGCTACAATGCTGCGATTCATATACTACACTCGATGTCTTCCCTGTTACTCTACCCATTGTGCTTGAGTTTGACTTGATTGTATTTATGTGTAATATTGTCTGATCTGAAGATAGACACAAAACAGCTGGAGTAACTCAGCGGGACAGGCAACATTTCTGGTGAGAAGGAATGGGTGACGATTCGGGTCGAGACCATTCTTCAGAAGAAGGGTCTTGACCCGAAATGCAACCCATTCCTTCTTTCCAGAGATGCTGCCTGACCCGCAGAGTTACTCCAGATTTTTGTGTCTACCTTCGGTTTAAACCAGCATCTGCAGTCCCTTCCTACCCATATTATCTGATCTGATTGGATAGCTGCAGAGCAAAGCTTTCCAATTAGCCTACAAATCTGCATGTGTTTGGAGTGTGGGAGGAAACCGGAGCACCTGGAGGGGAGCCAGATGAATCCTTCTCCAACAACTCTCAACAAACTCCACACTGTCCTGGACAAGCAGCACACTAGTTCAGCACTCTGGTGTTGCCAGATACAGTACAAAAAAATAGTTTAACATGTCATCCAGGTAAATCATAGCGTACATAAATTAAATAAACCCTCATGTTAATGGACCCCATTAGGGGTGGCACAGTGGTAGAGTTGCTGCCTTACATCGCCAGAGGTCCGAGATCGATCCTGACTATGGGTGCTGTCTGTGCGGAGTTTGTATGCTCTCCCAGTGACCAGAAAGAGTTTTCTCCAGGTGCGTTAACCACTTTATTATCCACTTTGGTGGCAAAAACAGAAAGGCAGATTATTATCTCAATGGTGTCAGATTGGGAAAAGGGGAGGTGCAACGAGACCTGGGTTGTGCTTATACATCAGTCACTGAAAGTAAGCATGCAGGTGCAGCAGCCTGTGAAGAAAGCTAATGGCGCGTTGGCCTTCATTGCGAGAGGATTTGAGTTTAGAGGGGCAAGGAGTTTACTGAAGTTGTACAGGGCCCTGGTGAGACCGCACCTGGAGTATTGTGTGCGGTTTTGGTCTCCTAATTTGAGGAAGGACATTCTTGCTAATGAGGGAGTGCAGCGTAGGTTCAGCAGGTTAATTCCCGGGATGGTGGCATTGACATATGAAGAAAGAATGGGTCGACTGGGCTTGTATTCACAGGAATTTAGAAGGATGAGAGGGGATCTTATAGAAACATATAAGATTCTTACATTTTAGGCTGGATGCAGGAAAAATGGTCCCGATGTTGGGGGAGTCCAGAACCAGGGGTCACAGTTTAAGAATAAGGGGTAGACATTTAGGACTGAGATGAGGAAAAACGTCTTCACCCAGAGAGTTGTGAACCTGTGGAATTCTCTGCCACAGAAGGCAGTGGGAGCCAATTCCTGGATGTTTTCAAGAGAGAGTTTGATTTAGCTCTTAGAGCTAAAGGAATCAAGGGATATGGGGAAAAAACAGGAACGGGGTACTGATTTTAGCTGATCAGCCATGATCATATTGAATGGTGGTGCTGGCTCGAAAGGTTGAATGGCCTAATCCTGCACCTATTTATGTTTCCTACCACATTCCAAAGACGTACAGGTTTGTAGGCTAATTGGTTTGATAAATTTGTAAATTGTCTCCAGTGTGAGTAGGATGGTGTTAGTGTGCGGGAATGTTTGGTTGGCGAGGACTCGGTGGGCCACAGGGCCTATTTTCGAGCTGTATCTCTTAAACTTAAAGATGGTTTCAGACCAGAATTTACAGGGCAGGGATCTCAGGATTCCTGAATGGAACGCTATGAATCTGCAACGTCACACAACACACTTGCCTCTCCACGTACCAGCAACTGCGGCTGACGTTGAGCTTAGCGGGAACGGCCAGGTTTGGCAGGGAAAGAGTGGTCTTTCTCTTTTTGAAAACCCTCGTGGATGGGCCACCTTGTGAATAATGTCACAACTTGTCTAATGTCTGATTGAAACAACTGCAGGCATTGCATGGAAAGCCATAAAGCCCAAGCAACAGTCAGCCCGCGTCGGGTCAGGTGACAGAAAAACATGACCAGCGTTAATTTTAGACCACACAAAACCCTCCAGGAATTCCACATGATGGATAATCTCTCCAAGCTTATCTAAAGAGGTTTACTATCATTAGAGCCAAAGTGTCATACAGCGTGGAAACAGGCTCTTCAGCTCAACCTGCCCACACCGACCAACATGTCTCATCTACTCTGCCTGCCTGGGTTTGACCCATATCCCTCTAAACCTGTCCTATCCAAGTACCTGTCTAATTATTTCTTAAATGTTGCGATAGTCCCTGCCTCAACTACCTCCTCTGGCAGCTCATTCCATACACCCACCACCCTTTGTCTGAAACGTTGCCCCTCAGATTCCTATTAAATCTTTCTTCCCATCTTAAACCTATGTCCCCTGGTTCTCGATTCCACTACTCTGGGCAAGAGACTCGGTGCATCTACCCGATCTATTCCTCTCATGATTTTATACACACCTCTAAGATCGCCCCTCATCTTCCTACGCTCCAAGGAATAGAGTCCCAGCCTGTTCAAACTCTCCCTGCAGCTCAGACCCACGTGTCCTGGCAACATCCTCGTAAAGATTTAAACATCAGTATTACATCTTCTTTTGGGCAGCACAGTGGTGCAGCGGTAGAGTTGCTGCCTCACAGCGCCAGAGACCCGAGTTCGATCCTGACCACGGGTGCTGTCTGTATGGAGTTCTTCGGTTTCTTCCCAATAGACAATAGACAATAGACAATAGGTGCAGGAGTAGGACATTCGGCCCTTCGAGCCAGCACCGCCATTCAATGTGATCATGGCTGATCATTCTCAATCAGTACCCCGTTCCTGCCTTCTCCCCATACCCCCTGACTCCGCTATCCTTAAGAGCTCTATCTAGCTCTCTCTTGAATGTATTCAGAGAATTGGCCTCCACTGCCCTCTGAGGCAGAGAATTCCACAGATTCACAACTCTCTGACTAAAAAAGTTTTTCCTCATCTCCGTTCTAAATGGCCTACCCCTTATTCTTAAACTGTGGCCCCTGGTTCTGGACTCCCCCAACATTGGGAACATGTTTCCTGCCTCTAACATGTCCAACCCCTTAATAATCTTATACGTTTCGATAAGATCCCCTCTCATCCTTCTAAATTCCAGTGTATACTAAATTCCCACACTCCAAACAAATACAGGTTTTGTAAGTTAATTGGCTTTGGTAAAACAATTGTAAATTGTCCCTAGTGTGTACGACAGTGTCAGTGTAGGATAGGTTTCTCCCCTCTCCCATCAGGCAGGAGGTAGAGAAGTGTAAAAAACGCACACCTCCAGATTTAGGGACAGTTTCTTCCCTGCTGTTATCAGGCAACCGAACCATCCCTATCATCAACTTGAGAGCAGTCCTGAACTACCATCCACCTCATTGGAGACCCTCGGACTATCTTTGATCGGACTTTACTGGCTTTATCTTGCACTAAACGTTAAATCACAGTATTGTCTTTATCGTGTATCTGTGGATGGCTCGATTATAATCATGTGTTGTCTTTCCGTTGACTGGTTAGCATGCAACAAAAGCTTTTCACTGTCGCTGACAATAAATTAAACTAACAATCAAGCCGTCCACAGGGTACAGATACAAATAAAAGGAAAGACATTTAGTGCAAGATAAAGTCCAGTAATGTCTGATTAAAGATAGTTCAAAAGTCTTCAATGAAATAGATGGGTCAGAACCGCTCTGTAGTTAGTGACAGGGATGGTGGTAGAGGCAGAGTGGCATTTAAGAGTTTTTAGGTAAGCACATGGATATGCAGGGAATGGAGTGATATGGATCAAATGCAGGCAGATGAGGTTAGTTTAACTGGCATCATGTTCGGCACAGACATTGTGGGCCGAAGGGCCTGTCCCCATGCTGTACTGCTCTACGTTTTTCCATATTCTATGAAGATTGTACAGAGTTACTCAAAAAGGAGCGCAAGTCTGGTGTTCCATTCCTTCCTCTAGCTTCACAACTCTGCAATCCCTTTGTCTCAGTTCTGCGGCGTTAATCTCTAGCCTTTGTTCCAGCCATCTGCCTATCAGAAACCCCCCTTTGCCTGTGTCTGACCATTGCCTCCCCCCAGGCTTTGTCCTGCCCCTCCTCTCTCCCAGTGTTATTCTCCCCCCCACACCAACAATCAGTCTGAAGAAGGACCCCGATCCGAATCGTCACCTATCCATGTTCTCCAGAGATGCTGCCTGACCCGCTGAGTTACTCCAGCACTTTGTGCCGAAAACATATCAAAGCAAGTCTAATTATTTGAAAGCTCAAAGTATTCCAGCTGAGCTAAAGCACGAGAAGTGGTCTACTGATGATAAGCTGTGGGGTCTGGACATACTCAACGTACACGGCATGATGTACCAGTTCATTCCTCCTTTATCTGAAATTTTCAACACGGTAGAAAACAAGAGTGTGCACAATACTAATAATAGAACGCAAAAGATCAAGTTTACATCAAAGGTAGACACAAAATGCTGGAGAGAAGGAATGGGTGACGTTTCGGTTCGAAATCCTTCTTCAGACTGATGGGAGAACTGGGAAGGGGGAGGAGATGGAGAGAGAGAGAGAGGGAAAGCAAGGGCTATTTGAAGTTAGAGAAGTCAATGTTCATACCGCTGGGGTGTAAGCTACCCAAGCGAAATATGAGGTGCTGTTCCTCCAATTTGCGTTGAGCCTCACTGTGACAATGGAGGAGGCCCAGGGCAGAAAGAGCAGATTGGGAAAGGTAGAGGGAGTTAAAGTGCTGAGCAACCGGGAGATCAGGTAGGCGGACTGAGCGGAGGTGCTCAGCGAAACGATCGTCGAGCCTGCGCTTGGTCTGGCCGATGTACAGGAGTTGACACCTGGAACAGGGGATACAGTAGATGAGGTTGGAGGAAGTGCAAGTGAACCACTGCCTCACCTGGAAAAGCTGTTGGGGTCCTTGGATGGAGTCGAGGGGGGAGGTAAAGGGACAGGTGTTGCATCTCCTGCGGTTGCTGGGGAAAGTAGCTGGGGCGGGGGTGGTTTGGGTGGGAAGGGACGAGTTGACCAGGGAGTTGTGGAGGGAACGGTCTCTGCGGAAAGCAGAAAGGGGTGGAGATGGGAAGATGTGGCCAGTAGTGGGATCCCGTTGGAGGTCGCAAAAATGTTGGTGGATTATATGTTGTATGCGACGGCTGATGGGGTGGAAGGTGAGGACAAGGGGGACTGTGTCATTGTTACAAATGGGGGGAGGGGGAGCAAGAGCGGAGCTGTGGGATATCGAGGAGACTCTAGTGAGAGCTTCATCTATAATGGAAGAGGGGAACCACCGTTCCCTAAAGAATGAGGACATCTCCGATGACCTGGTATAGAAACCCTCATCCTGGGCACAGATGAGGTGTAGACGGAGGAATTGGGAGTAGGGGATTGAGTCTTTACAGGAAGCAGGTTGGGAAGAAATGTAGTCTAGATAGCTATGGGAGTCAGTGGGTTTGTGGTAGATGTCGGTCAATGGTCTGTCTCCTGAGATAAAGTCAGTGAGATCTAGAAACGGTAGGGAGATGTCGGAGATGGTCCAAGTGAATTTGAGTGCAGGATGGAAATTAGTCGTGAAGTTGATAGTCAGTGAGTTCTGCATGGGTGCAGGAGGTGGCAGCGCTGCAGTCATCAATGTAGCAGAGGTAGAGTTCGGGGATAGGGCCAGTGTACGCCTGGAACAGTGATTGTTCAACGTACCCTACAAAGAGGCAGGCATAGCTGGGGCCCATGCGAGTCCTCATAGCTACACCTTGGATTTGGAGGAAGTGGGAGGATTCGAAGAAGTTGTTGAGGGTAAGGATCAGCTCTGCTAGGCGGAGTAGAGTATTGGTAGACGGAAATTGGCTGGTTCTGTGGTTGGTGAAGAAACGGATGGGCTTTAATACCTTCCTGGTGGGGGATGGAGGTGTAGAGTGACTGGACGTCCATGGTAAAGATGAGGGAGTGGGGATCTGGAAAACGGAAGTCGTTGAAGAGACGAAGAGCGTGTGAGGTGTCTTGGACATAGGTAGGGAGGAATTGGACCAGGGGGTCAGGATGGAGTCGAGGTAGACAATAGACAATAGGTGCAGGAGGAGGCCATTCGGCCCTTCGAGCCAGTACCGCCATTCAATGTGATCATGGCTGATCATTCTCAATCAGTACCCCGTTCCTGCCTTCTCCCCATACCTCCTGACTCCGCTATCCTGAAGAGCTCTATCTAGCTCTCTCTTGAATGCATTCAGAGAATTGGCCTCCACTGCCTTCTGAGGCAGTGAATTCTACAGATTTACAACTCTCTGACTGAAAAAGTTTTTCCTCATCTCCGTTCTAAATGGCCTACCCCTTATTCTTAAACTGTGGCCCCTGGTTCTGGACTCCCCCAACATTGGGAACATGTTTCCTGCCTCTAACGTGTCCAACCCCTTAATAATTGTATATGTTTCGATAAGATCCCCTCTCATCCTTCTAAATTCCAGTGTTTGCAAGCCTAGTTGCTCCAGTCTTTCAACATATTACAGTCCCGCCATTCCGGGAATTAACCTAGTAAACCTACGCTGCACGCCCTTGGAAGATGGCGGCGCTGCCCTAGCAGCTGCGGCTTACCTGCAGTCCATTTGTCTTTGTGTTTTTGTTGTTTTTGTTGTCTTAATTGTAGTTGTGATGTGGTGTTTTTGTGTTTGTGTACTATGTGTGTATGTGGGGGGGAGGGGGGGAACTGTAAAATTGTAATATGTGTCCCTTCCGAACGGAGACCCGACCTTTGTGTTCTGGGCCGTGTCTCCGTTCCTGTTGCGGCCTACCATCGGCCCAACTCCTGGAGCTGGCGGCCTCCAGGGCTCTGGTTCGCAGAGCCCGCGGACCAGACTCACCATCAGCGGAGCCGGCCGTTCTCGGAGGCTGCGGGAGCGGCTGCGACTCGCCTTAGGCTCGGGCCGCGTGGATGCCGACATCGGGAGCTCCGGCAGCGGCAGCGGATCGCGGGGCTTGGGTCGGCCCACCGCGGACATTTCACCGTCCGGCGCGGCCTGAAATAGGCCACGGAATTTTCTCTGCTCGGCGGGGGCTTCAATGTCGGGAGCCCCGACCGCCCCGACTTACAGCGGGGCTTGGGTCGGCCCGTTGCGGACATTTCACCGTCCGGCGCAGCCTGGAACATGGCAACGACAACAGCCTGACCGCAGGAGAAGACGGCAGGGGAAGAGAAAAAAGACATTCTGGCCTTCCATCACAGTGAGGAGGGGACTGGAGGAGACTCACTGTGATGGATGTTTCTTTTTGGGGGGTTTTGTGTTGGTTGGGGTTGTGTAATTTGCTTATTTTATTGCTCTTATTGTTGGACTGTGGGTGACGAAATTTCGTCCAAAAAACTTGTTTTTTGGATGACAAATAAAGATATCTATCTCTTGAATAGCAAGAATATCCTTCCTCAAATTTGGAGACCAAAACTGCACACAGTACTCCAGGTGTGGTCTCACTGGGGCCCTGTACAACTGCAGAGGTATGTGGAAATTAATTTGGTGGGACATGAACAAGCAGAAACAATGGGTCTACCAGGACAGTTCTGTTTGTGGATTTTGGGGAGAAGATAAAATCAGGCCGTGCAGGGCTGGGGAACGATATGGTTGGAGGCTTTAGAGGGCAGAGTGCCGGAAGTAATGAAATCAGAAATGGTGTGTGATATTAAGGTCTGGTGCTCGTCTATGGGGTCATGGTCCAAGGATAAGTAGGAGGAGGTGTCTGAGAGTTGTCGCCTGGCCTCAGCCCAATAGTGGTCAGCGTGCCAGACTACTACAACACCTCACTTGTCGGGGTTGCTGCAGAGTGAGCGGAGGGCTGTACGTTCAGTGGGGGAGAGGTTAGAATGAATAAGGGGAGTGGAAAAGTTGAGGCAGTTGGAAAGAAAAGGTCTAAAGCAGGTAGAGGGCCATCTGGCGGAAGTCCAAGAGGAGGGGGTCCGCTGGAGAAAGGAGAAGGGGGTCATCACTGGGGGGTGAGGACCTTCCCATAGAAAAAGGCTCGGAGGCGGAGGCGACGGAAGAAGAGCCCTACATCGTGGCGGACCCGGAACTCGTTGAGTTGGGGGCGGAGGCGAACAAAGGTGAGGCCTCTGCTGAGGACAGACCGTTCCTATCAGAAAGGGGGATGGTCAGAGGGGATGGTGAACACACGACAAGGGTGAGGGCTGGGGCGATCCGCTCGCTCTGCAGCAACCCCGACTTGACAATCAAACCCGCCGACAAGGGAGGTGCCGTGGTGGTCTGGCGCCGTGGTGGTCTGGCGCGCTGACCTCTACCGGACTGAGGGCAGGCAGCAAATTACAGTTTACAGAAGCCAAATGAACCTACATCTTTTTGCCGCGCGTGAGCAAACATCACCCGCACATTGTTGGGTTCATGCCGGATTTCCAAAGCCTTCCAAGGTAGTAGAGACGTTGGTGTGCTTTCTTGACCACTGCTTCGATGTGGCTGGTCTGGGATAAATTGCTGGTGATATTTATACCCAAGAACTTGAACTTACCCGTATGAGCCTGGTTATTGGTGCCAGGACTTATCAGCTCACAAAGACTTACTGTCACTGCCGGATCCCAGCATTCCTCTGCAGGACATGTCTCCCACACCCCTGGCCTGATGACAGGCTAATCCTGGCTGGGTTTTGACCCCTTTTGAGCTTTTCAGCACATTCTCCAACAGCTAACGTTGGTGGGACTATAAACTAAGGCAGAGGAAGCCAAGCCTAGCTTCCACTGTGGAGATAAAACACTTCCCCCAGCTGAAGTTCAGAAACAATATGCCAAATCGTCTGACTTGATTGCATTCATGTATAGTGTTATCAGGTCTGCTCGCATAGCAGGCAAAACAAAGGTTGTCACTGTACCCCGGCACATGTGACCATATATATAAACCGAAACCTAAATAACTGTGCTGTTAGTTAGTCTTCGCCAACACCTCTGATATAATCTCCCAACTTTCTGGCCTCTACCATCTAGAAAAACGAGGACAGGACTATTGGAAGATTATCACGGAGGGGTTGATATGAGGGCAGGTGATGAAAGTTCAGTCAAAGAGCCAGGTTTAAGCAGCATCAGAGTCAAGGAGAAAAAATATAGTTTTCAGTCGGAGAGAAGGTGGGGGGGGGGGGGGGTAGGAGGAATGGGTCGGAAAAGGCAATATCTTTAATAGGGTGTGTCCAAAATGGCTTCATGTGGGGTGTTTACCAGCACGTTAAGCTTGTCTGTGTAATGTGTTGTAATTAGTGAGTCTGTAGTACAATGTGCAAAACAAAACTAGAGCGAACACCATGATAGGTTGTGGACAACGGGGATGATTGGGTTAATGTATGAGGAGCGTTTGATGGCTCTGGGCCTGTACTCGCTGGAGTTTAGAAAGACAAGGGCAGACCTGATTGAGACCTACTAAATAATGAAAGGCCTGGATAGAGTGGATGTGGAGAGGATGTTTCCACTAGCGGGAGAGTCTAGGACCAGAGGGCACGGCCTCGGAATAAAAGGACGTCCCTTGCGAATGGAGATGAGGGGAGATTTCTTCAGCCGGAGGAGGGTGGTGAATCTGAGGTGTCCATGGCTGTGGAGGCCAATTCAAAGGATATTTTTAAAGCGGAGATTGATAATTTTTTTGATGAGTAAGGGTGTCAGAGGTTACGGGGAGAAGGCAGGAGAATGGGGTTGAGAGGGAAAAACTGATCAGCCATGATCGAATGGTGGAGCAGACTCGATGGGTCTAATGGCCTAATTCTGCTCCTGTGTCTCATGATCTATGAAGTATCCAGCTGTTACACAGATAGAAAGAGAGGGAGCTATAATTGGAGAAATCATTATTCCACCTGGAGAGTTGCAGTTTGCTCAGAAGGAAGGCGAGGCATTGTTTCTCAAGTATATGGTTGGGCCTCATTGTAATACAGGTTCACCATCGAATTGCCAGCACCCTGTGGTCCCAGAGCCTTGCCGTATAACCTGTTTTGCCAGACCGACAGAGGTCACGGGCCGCTGGGGGGCGTTGTTGTGGGGGGGTTGATTCCGGGCCGCAAAGTCGGCCTTGGAGGTTGGCTATGGGAACGGATCTGCAGGCTCTGGCCAGGCCAGAGTTCCAGACCCCCAGCCACAGGGGACAAATTCAGCCACAGGTTGAGATTGGCCGCCTCACCCGGTCGAGGCACCACATTTCCGGGAGGAGGATTTCAAGTGCGCTCTTATAATTTTGTCCGGATTAAAGGAGGTGCCAGGCTAGCAGTTGCTGGAAAATCGACGGTGGGTCCTGCAGTTACAAAGGCTTGAAGACAGACGCAAAAATGCTGGAGTAACACAGCGGGTCAGGCAGCATCTCTGGAGGAAAGGTACAGGTGACGTTTCGGGTCAAGACCCTTCTTCAGACTTTCTCGACCCGAAACGTCACCTATTCCTTTTCTCCAGAGATGCTGCTTGAGCTGCCGATTTACTCCAGCTTTTTGTATCTGTCTTTGGTTTCCACCAGCATCTGCAGTTTTCAAACCTACATGTTACAAAAGGCTTGCTCAGATTTAGTTTGCAAATTACAATCCCTTTTGACATTTGGCAATGTTATTAATGGAACAAGCACTAACCATTTAGTCACAGCGGGTTGGAAGTATGCCAACTATTTTGAAACGGCCTCATCATTAATGTTGATAGATCAGTCTGTGCGAGTTGGTAAGGCCGTGGGAACATGCTGGATAATTGGCAGCATCAGTAATTCAAGGCCTGTCACTTTGGTGGCATTAATTGCTCTGTGCTGTGGATGTGCATGTCATCACATGTAAAACTAGAAGAGTCGCCATCTGTTCCAGCCTTTGATAAGCCTGGGGCATGAACACGAGCTCAATTACTTGCGAAAAGAATCTCCCTCAAGATAAATGTCCTCAGGGGATCTGGGGAGAAGGGGTTGCCCGGGATTATCGGCCCGAGGCTGGAGGTTGCAGGTACGAGACTCACTGCAGACAGGAGGGGGAGAGAGTGCCGACATCACAGTGACACCGAGGTCTCAGCCCGGTCACTCCCTCGTCTCCCCTCTCCCATCAGGCATGAGGTACAGAAGTGTGAAAACGCACACCTCCAGATTCAGGGACAGTTTCTTCCCAGCTGTTATCAGGCAACTGAACCCTCCTATCCCCAACTATCCCCACGGTCCAGACCTACTATCCACCTCATCAGACTATCTTTAATCGGACTTTTCTGGACTTTATCTTGCACTAAACGTTATTCCCTTTACCCTGTATCTATACACTGTGGACGGCTTGATTGAAACATATAAAATTCTTAAGGGGTTGGACAGGCTAGATGCGGGAAGATTGTTCCCGATGTTGGGGAAGTCCAGAACCAGGGGTCACAGCTTAAGGATAAGGGGGAAGTCTTTTAGGACCGATATGAGAAAACATTTCTTCACACAGAGAGTGGTGAGTCTGTGGAATTCTCTGCCACAGAAGATAGTTGAGGCCAGTTCATTGGCTATATTTAAGAGGGAGTTAGATGTGGCCCTTGTGGCTAAAGGGATCAGGGGGTATGGAGAGAAGGCAGGTACAGGTTACTGAGCTGGATGATCAGCCATGATCATATTGAATGGCGGTGCAGGCTCGAAGGGCCGAATGGCCTACTCCTGCACCTATTTTCTATGTTTCTATGTAAAGCTCGGTTCACTTGACCATAATAAACTAGACTAATAGACACAGGTGCTACCATTCAAAGGTGACGTTGAAAAGGCAAAGGTCCTTCTTCTTTCCTGGTTGAACATAAACAACTCATTGGGATTATTGTGGAGAAGCACACAGGAGATAAGCCAGAGCCCTCTGAGCACCCCATGTATTGCATAGGAAAATAACTGCAGATGCTGGTTCAAATTGAAGGTAGACACAAAATGCTGGAGTAACTCAGCGGGTCAGGCAGCATCTCAGGAGAGAAGGAATGGGTGACGTTTCGGGTTGAGACCCTTCTTCAGACCCGAAACGTCGCCCATTCCTTCTCTCCTGAGATGCTGCCTGACCCACTGAGTTATTCCAGCATTTTGTGTCCACCCCATTTATTGCCGTCAGTGGAGAGTGGCCGCAGCTAAGCTTCTCCGTCTCGCTGACCAACTCCCTGCCTCAAACCTGGCCTTTTGATCAGAGAATCATAGTGTGGAAACAGGCCCTTCGGCCCAACTTGCCCACGCCAGCCAACATGTCCCAGCTAAACTGGACCCACCTGCCTGCGCTTGGTCCATATCCCTCCAAACCTGCCCTATCCATGTACCTGTCTAACTGTTTCTTAAACGTTGGGATAGTCCCAGCCTCAACTACCTCCTCTGGCAGCTTGATCCATACACCCACCACCCTTTGTGTGAAAAGGTTACCCCTCAGATTCCTATGAAATCTTTTCCCCTTCACCTTGAACCTATGTCCTCTGGTCCTCGACTCCCCTACTCTGGGCATGAGACTGTGCATCTACCCGATCTATTCCTCTCATGATTTTACACACCTCTATCAGATCACCCCTCATCCTCCTGCGCTCCAAGGAATAGAGACCCAGCCAACTCAATCATCCGCTCTCACAGCAATCAAGATAGGCACAAAATGCTGGAGTAACTCAGCAGGACAGGCCGCATCTCTGGATAGAAGGAATGAGTGACATTTCAGGTCGAGACTCTTCTTCAGACTGAGAGTCAGGGGAGAGGGAGGCACAGAGATAACGAAGGGTAAGGTGTGAAATCTTGTGAGACACCAAAGGGGATGAGGTTCAAGGAAAATGTAAAATAGACCATTTTTAGCTCGGAGAAGGTGACAACGAAGCAGATGGAGATAAAATCTAATCGGGGGACCATCAGACTGGTCAGAGAACTAGGAAGGGGGAGGGATGGAGAGAGAGGGAAAGCAAGGGTTACTCGAAGTTAGAGAAGTCAATATTCATATCATTGGGGTGTAAGCTGCCCAAGCGAAATATGAGGTGCTGTTCCTCCACTTTGTACTGGGCCTCACTCTGACAGTGGAGGAGGTCCAGGAGAGGAAGGTCAGAATAGACTGGGTAAATGAGTCTTTTACCCAGAGTAGGGGAATCAAAAACCAGAGAACATACATTTATGGTAAGAAGGAAAAGGTTTACTAGGGGGACCAGATTGAATCTACAGATTTACTAGATTAAATCTAAGGGGTAACTTTTTCACACAGAGGGTGCTGGGTATATGGAATGAGCTGCCGGAGGAGGTAGTTGAGGCAGAAACTGTAACAACATTTAAAAGACATTTGGACAAGTACATGGATAGGAAAGGTTTTGAGGAATATGGGCCAAACGCGGGCAGGTGGGACTAGTGTAGATGGGACAGTTTGGTTGGCGTGGAAAGCTGGTCCCGAGGGCTTGTTTCCGTGCTGTGTGACACCTATGACTCTCGGAATGGCGGGACTGTCGTATGTTGAAAGACTGGAGCGACTAGGCTTGTATACACTGGAATTTAGAAGGATGAGAGGGGATCTTATCGAAACATATAAGATTATTAAGGGGTTGGACACGTTAGAGGCAGGAAACATGTTCCCAATGTTGGGGGAGTCCAGAACCAGGGGCCACAGTTTAAGAATAAGGGGTAGGCCATTTAGAACGGAGATGAGGAAAACCTTTTCAGTCAGAGAGTTGTAAATCTGTGGAATTCTCTGCCTCAGAAGGCAGTGGAGGCCAATTCTCTGAATGCATTCAAGAGAGAGCTAGATAGAGCTCTTAAGGATAGCAGAGTCAGGGGGTATGGGGAGAAGGCAGGAACGGGGTACTGATTGAGAATGATCAGCCATGATCACATTGAATGGTGGGGCTGGCTCGAAGGGCCGAATGGCCTACTCCTGCACCTATTGTCTATTGACTCTATTGGAAGGCATTTTCTGTCACTTTTGATACGTAAAAAAACATACATAATTGTGAAATGAGTGTCTGTAAGCTGGTCTCGATCCCTGTCTGATGAAGGGCCTCGACCCGAAACGTCCCCCATTCCTTTCGTCCAGAGATGCTGCCTGACCCGCTGAGTTACTTGACCTTTTTGTGTCTATTCCCTGTAACAGCTGATATCTTCGACTCAAAAGACTGGATCATGTTTCCTCTGAGATAGAAATAGTTTTCTGGCACAAGGCAGCAGCTTCGCTAGTCCTACAGTTCCTACTGTTGGAGTAAGGCAGGCAGCTGATGAAGAACAGGGCGATTCTTTGATGAATAACTTCCTCACGTTGTTAATTCCACAGTGCCTGGACTCAACTACAAATTCAACACCTTGCGGCACATCTTGGTTTGGCACATCGTAACGCAGATGGTAGCGTTGCTGCCTCACAACTCCAGCCACCCTGCTTCAACCCTGACGTCGGCCGTTGTCTGTGTGGAGTTTGCACGTTCTTCATGTGACCCAGAGGGTATCTACCATGTCCTCCAGTTTCCTCCCTCGTCCCAAAGACATTCAGTTTGGTAAACTCACTGGCCACTGTAAGTCATAGAAACATAGAATTTGGGACATAACATTTGGCCCTTCGAGCCAGCACCGCCATTCATTGTGATCATGGCTGATCATCCACAATCAGTAACCTGTGCCCAACTTCTCCCCATATCCGTTGATTCTACTAGCCCCAAGTCATCCCCGGAGTGCAGGTGAGAGTTAGAATCTGCTGTGTTGTTAATGGGAATGTGGGGAGAATAAAATGGGATAAATGTAAGTCGGTGCTTGATAGTGGGCCTGGACCTGATGGGCCGAAGGGCCAGTTTCCTTGTTATATATCTTTATCCATGACTTAGTGTCATACAGCATGGAAACAGGTCCTTTGGCCCAACTTGCCCACATCGACCAACATGCCCCATCTACACTAGTACCACCTGCCTGCGTTTGGCCCATATCCCTCTAAACCTGTCCTACCCAAGAACCTGTCTAAATGTTTCTTAAATGTTGCGATAATACATGCTCTGGCAGCTCGTTCCATACACCCACCACCCTTTGTGTAAAAAAGTAACCCTTCCAGTTCCTATTAAATCTTTCCCCCCTCACCTTAAACCTATGTCCTCTGGTTCTCGATTCCCCTACTCTGGGCAAGAGACTCGGTGCATTTACCCGATCTATTCCTCTCACGATTTTGTACACATCTATAAGATCGCCCCTCACCTTCCTGCGCTCCAAGGAACAAGGTAGCCTGCTCAATCTTTCCTATAGTTCAGGCCCTCGAGTCCTGGCAACATCCTCGAAAATCTTCTCTGCAACCTATCCAGCTTGACAACATCTTTCCCGTAACATGGTGGCACGGTAGCGCAGCGGTAGAGTTGCTGCTTTACAGCGAATGCAGCGCCGGAGACTCAGGTTCGATCCTGACGACGGGTGCTGCACTGTAAGGAGTTTGTACGTTCTCCCCGTGACCTGCGTGGGATTTCTCCGAGATCTTCGGTTTCCTCCCACACTCCAAAGACGTACAGGTATGTAGGTTAATTGGCTGGGTAAATGTAAAAAAATTGTCCCTAGTGGGTGTAGGATAGTGTTAATGTACGGGGATCACTGGGCGGCACGGACTTGGAGGGCCGAAAAGGCCTGTTTCCGGCTGTAGATATATGATATGATATGATATGGTGCCCAAAACTGAACGCAATCACCTTCTGAGTATTGTGACCTGCTGAGGTGAAGGCAGCTAATATCATCAAAGGCCCACAGCACCCTGGCCATGCTCCCATCTCACCATTACAATCGGGAAGAAGGTTCAGGAGAGCAGGTCGAGATCCATCCTCAGCACTTTGTTTTGGTGTCTTACTGACGTTGGATGAAGGTTGAGCTTACCTGGGTGAAATCCTATCACCAAGTGTGGCCGGGCAGTTCGCTCTGCCTCCACCATGGTCTCCCAGTACACGTGGTACAGACCCTTCCATCCACTCAGGTACACCCGTCTCCTGCCCGCGAACGTCTGCAAGGGAGGCCTGATATTGGGGCCTTGCACCACCTCGGGCCCAATCATGACCACCTCCATGCCCTCGTTGTTTGGGAACATGCGAGCAAGCTCGTCATAGTCTTGAGACCGGGCGTTGAGGGTCTCCGTATGCGAGGCGCCAATGACGTGAATGGTGAGGGGCTTTTCTAACGGGTCAATGCCAAAGCTGTGAAGAGCAAACCCAATGGTCACCGGCCTGGCTTGGAAGTCAGAGGTCACCCGTTTGATGGATTCCAAGAGCTCGTCGTGTCCAGGCCTCAGTTTCCCAGCATTCGCCCACAGGATGTCCATGTGCTTGCAGCTCAAAACAGTCGTCAACTTGGCATCGAGGTCCTCCTGCATCAAGAACCAGTCATCCCAGCCTTTCACCTCAGCCACGGCCTTCGTCCAGTCTTTGGTGGGGAAGGGGATGTCACCTGGGAGGCAGACGATGAAGAACGGGTTTGGAGGTTAATTGGCTTGGTATAGATGTTAAAATTGGCCCTAGTGTGTGTAGAATGTGTGGGGATCGCGCTGTATCTCTAAACTAAACAAAGTTCAATAAGGTCATAGAATCGGACAGAACAGAGTCCCCAAGTGGGATGGTCAGGACAGCTGTTGCTAGGCAAACGAGGCAGGGAACACTTGGCTCAAAGCCTGGCTATGTTGTGACATTGCGAACGTGTGAAACGCCAATAACATTGATGACATGGAATGGTCTGTTTTAGTTTTGGAGATAGAGCACAGAAACAGGCCCTTCGGCCCACTGAGTCCACGCCGACCAGTGATCGCCCGGTACACTACCACTCGCCCACACACTAGGGGCAATTTACTATTTACAGAAGCCAATTAACCCGTGGAGGCCAAGTCAATGGATATTTTTAAGGCAGAGATAGATTGATTCTTCATTAATATGGGTGTCACGGTTTATGGGGAAATGGCAGGACCAAGGGGTTAAGAGAGAAAGATAGATCAGCTATGATTTAATGGCGGAGTAGAAATAATGGGCCAAATGGTCTAATTCTGCTCCTATCACTTATGATCCCACAAACCTGCACCAGAGACCCGGGTTCGATCCTGACAACAGGTGCTGTCTGTACAGAGTATGTGCGTCCTCCTTGTGGCTGTGTGGGTTTTCTCCAGGTGCTTTGGTTTCCACCCACACTCTTTGGAGTGCCTCGACTCCTACAGGTTTTTAAATTGGCTTCAATAAAAAATTGTAAATTGTCCCTCGTGTGTGGGATGGTGCTCGTGTGCGGGGTGCCCGCTGGTCAGGGCGGACTTGGTGGGCCGAAGGGCCTGTTCCTGCGCCGTATCTCTTAACTAAACCGACAATAAATAAGTTGGGTGAAAGTCACCGGTCGGTTTGCTAAAACTCTATCGGATGTGGACTGAGCAGTCGGTCGGTACCTGTAAACACCAGCCACTCCAGCAGCCTGTCCACCGATGCCCATTTCAGTTTCTTGCAGAACTTCTTGTGCAGGGGCCAGCTCAACAGTTGGCACTCCTTCCCACAGTAGTAGACATTCTGGCACCTGTCAATGCAAACGGCCACCAACATCAGTTGCAATTCCCCATGATCACTGAAGGATTACCAAGGATTACCAAGCAGCCACTTAACACTGAGCGTTGTACAGGCCGACCCGTGTTCCCAAGGTGCAGGTAATAGTCACGATCTGGCAAGCAACACATGCAGCTGGAAGCTTGCACCCCTCAACGCTGAATCACAATTTTGCCAGCGCTGAAGGTAGCTCCCGGTGAGCGCTATGCAGCGGCGCTGGAGCAGAACCGGCCGCCCTCGTAGAGCCGAACAAGACCGGTGGGCACGGACTAGACCGGCAGCCAAAGTGACCGCCGAGAACAAGAGACAAGGACTGACCCAGCGACCCAGTTTTACCACATTCTCATGGTACTTTCAAACTCTTCCAATACTTTAGAGATACAATAAACTGCAGGTGCTGCAATCTTGCTAGAACACAAAGTGCTGGAGGAACTGAACGGGTCGGACAGCATTTCTGCAGGACCTGGACAGGCAGCGTTTACATGTCATCGCGGCAGAATTAGGCCATTTGGCCCATCGAGTCTGCTCCACAATTCATTCGTGACTGATCTATCTTTCCCTCTCAACCCCATTTTTCTGTCTTCTCCCCATAACCCCCGACATCCTTATTAATCAAGAATCTGTCGATCTCCGCTTTAAAAATACCCTGTGACTTGGCCTCCACAGCTGTCTGTGGCAATGAATTCCATAGATTCACCACCCTCTGACTAAAGGAATTTCTCCTCATCTTTCTAAAGATACGTCCTTTCATTCTGATGCTGAGCCCTCTGGTCCTAGACTCTCCCACTGGTGGAAACATCCACTCTATCCAGGCCTTTCACTATTCGATGTTTCAATCTCCTCTCATCCTTCTAAACCCCAGCGAGTACATACAGTGGCACAGTGGCACAGTGGCACAGTGGTAGTCGCTGCCTTACAGTGTCAATGACCCGGGTTTGATCCTGACCACGGGTGCCGTCTGTACGGAGTTTGTACGTTCTCCCTGTGACTGCGTGGGTTTTATTTTTCTCCGGGTGCTCTGGTTTCCTCCCACACTCCAAAGATGTACATGTTTGCAGGTTAATTGTCCTTGGTAAAATTGTAAACTGTCCCTAGTGAGCAGGATAGTGTTAGTGTACGGAGGGATGATCGCTGGCTGGTGTGAACATGGTGGGACGAAGGGCATGTTTCCGCACTGCATCTCTAAAGTCTAAAGCTCTAAAGCATAGGTCTAGTGTCGTCAAACACTCATCATACGTTAGGTTAAATAAAGGCTTTTCGGGTCAGGGAGACTTTTCCAGCTTTCTCCCCCCCCCCCCCCCACTATAATCAGTCTGAAGAAGGGTTCCTTGATAGTCCTGAATGAAACCAAGACCAAACCAATGAGGATAATGCCCAAGACAGAATCCATGGCACAGCTGCTCAACAGATGCCACTTCAACCATTGTTCCTTACCTTTTACAACGTTGAAGACCTCTTTGGCCCAGTAGAGCTTCCGGAAGCTTCTTGCACTCTGCACAGAACTTGTAGGTATCCTCCATCCTCTGAAACATCTCCTGGTAAGTACGGATTCCAAAGTCTGTGGCCGATTTTTTCCCCTCCAGCGCCTCCCTGCAGCCACACAATCACAGATACCAGTGAGGAGAAGCTTCTCCCCAGCCCCATTGCGACAGAGGGCCAATGCACAGCAAAGACAGCGGCAAAGACAGACAGCGAGTGCTGGGGGAACTCAGCGGGGCAGGCAGCACCCCTAGAGAAGCAGCAGTCAGCCATACACAGCTGTTGGCACGGTGGCGCAGCGGTAGAGTTGCTGCCTCACAGCGCCAGAGACCCAGGTTCGATCCTGACTGCGGGTGCTGTCTGTACGGAGTTTGCACGTTCTCCCTGTGACCAACATGGATTTCCTCCGGATGTGTGCGTTTGTAGGCTTTTATCCTCATTTTATCCCCTTCGGCCCACCGAGTCCGCGCCGCCCAGCGATCCCCGCACATTAACACTATCCTACACACACTAGGGACCATTTTTACATTTACCCAGTCAATTAACCTACATACCTGTACGTCTTTGGAGTGTGGGAGGAAACCGAAGATCTCGGAGAAAACCCACGCAGGTCATGGGGTGAACGTACAAACTCCGTACAGACGGCGCCCGTAGTCAGGATCGAACCTGAGTCTCCGGCGCTGCATTCGCTGTAAGGCAGCAACTCTACCGCTGCGCCACCGTGCCGTCCCGTCTGTATCCTGCGTCTGTACACTGTGGACGGCTGGATTGCAATCATGCACGGTCTTGGACGTCATGGAACACAAAAGCTTCTCACTGTACCGTGGTGCACGTGGCAATAAACTAAGCTAAACTAATTGGCCTCTGTAAATCGCCCCTTGTGTGTAGGGAGTGGATGAGAAAATGGGATAGAATAGATCTCGTGTGAACAGGCGGTAGATAGTTGGCGTGGACTTGTAGGTGAAAGGGCCGATTTCTTAGCTGTGTCGCTCACAACTGCCCTCTGACACAGCTTTACAAACCAAAGGGGCAGACAATATTATTGTATTTGTGTATTTCCACTTTCTGGTTAGCACGCAACAAAAGGTTTTCACTGTACCTTGGCACATGTGACAATAAACTAAACTGAAACTGAACTAAAACTGAAATTTGTTGGTGATATCCACATCCAGTGAATCAACAAAGTTGGGTAGCACAGTTGTGCAGCAGTAGAGTTGCTGCCTTACAGTGCCAGAAAACCGGGTTCAATCCTGACTACGGGTGCTGTCTGTACAGAGTTGGTACGTTCTCCCTGTCACTGCGTGGGTTTTCTCCGGGTGCTCTGGTTTCCTCCAACATTCCAAAGACGTGCAAGTTTGTCGGTCAATTGGCTCCTGTAAAATGTAAATTGTCCACCATGTGTAGGATAGTGCAAGTGTGTGGGGTGATCGCTGGGCGGCGCGGACTCGGCGGGCCATTTCCACGCTGTATCTCTAAAGTCTAAACGTCAACAGGTTAAGGAAAGGTGACCTTATCAGCAGCATTGCCCCAAAATGAATCCGCAAGGTGTGAGATCCTTGTGAGGGACTCGTTACCTGTAGTCACTGTAGTCTTGCATATTTAATTTCTGAAGGATGACCTTGGAGAGTCCCGGAACATTGGAATCCATGGCAACAAAACCGAGTGTATCCGTGTAGACTCCCCCAGTGCTGGAGTCGCCCGCTTTCTCAAGGACTTGGTGAGACATGACTTCTGCTTCCTCCATGAACCCTGTAAAAAACAACGTTTTAGTTTTAGAGATTTTGTTTTAGAGATACAGCGCGGAGACAGGCCCTTCGGCCCACTGAGTCCATGCTGACCAGCGATCACCTCGCACACTAATACCAACCTACACACCAGGGACAATTTGACCATTTTTGTTACTGAACCAATTAACCTACAAACCTGAGATGGACACAAAAAGCTGGAGCAGCTTGGTGGGTCAGATAGCATATCTGGAGAAAAGGAATAGGCGAGACCCTTCTTCAGACTGAGATGCTGTCTGACCCGCTGAGTTACTCCAGCTTTTTGTGTCTATCTTCGGTCATGCCTGACCGCGGGAGAAGACGGCAGGGAAGAGAAAAGACATTCTGGCCTTCCATCACAGTGAGGAGATGACTGGAGGAGACTCACTGTGATGGATGTTTCTTTTGTTTGGTGTTGGTTTATGATTGTATGTGTTATTGCATTTTTATTGATTATTCTTATTGGTCTTATTGTTCAACTGCGGGTAATTTTTCATTTCACTGCACATTTATGTGTATGTGACAAATAAATTGACTATTGACATCTGCAGTTCCTTCCTAGAAACATACAAACCTGTACGTCTTTGCAAAGTGGGAGGAGAAAACCCTCACGGTCACAGGGAGAATGCACAAACTCCGTATAGACAGCCCCCTTAGTCAGGACCGAACCTGGGTCTATGGCGCTGTAAGGCACTGCTGAGCCACTGTGCCGCCCCTAAGGTTTAAGGTATTTCTCTGGACAAGTTTTCAGCTGTCTGTCCAACAATTTACCTCCCTTCAGTGCTGCTGTAAGTCATCTTGAGAAGATTTCAATTTGCCAAAGGGCACTGTTCAAATGGATGATTATGTTATGAAAATTAAATACAGGCCCAACACCGATTTTCCAGTCTATAATCCTTTAATCTTTTCTATAATCCTTTAATCTTTAATCCGGACACATTTACGAGAGCGCACTTGAAATCCACCCCTCCCCACCCCGGAGGAGCCCCAAGAATGTGGTGTGGCGGCTCCGAAGGGTCGGGCCATACTTCTACCGACGCCTCGGCACGGGAATGGACCAGTCCCGGGAGGCGGTCCTGGACTCAGGTATATAAGGACAAGGTGTGGGCGCCAAGCCATTCCGGCAGACTAGACCCGTCTGATACCTGTGATACAATAAAATATACCTTCCCGAAATACCTGGCTCCTTGCCTTTATCGACGCGCTACATTGGTGACCTCGACGATCCAGTCATTAGGATGGACAGAAAAGCAGAATCCGACCGCCCGTCCGGCTCGCAGGCCGACCAGGCCCCAGCTGTCGACGCGGTAGGAATCAAGCTCCCGACCTTCTGGACCACCCGGGCTCGCGTTTGGTTTTACCAAGCGGAGGCCCAGTTCCAGCTGCAGGGCATCACAGTGGATAACACCCAGTTTTTCCACCTGGTGGGAGCCCTTGACCAGGACACGGCCGAAGAGGTAACGGAGTTCCTCCAGGACCCCCCGGCCAACGGTAAATACGAAGCCCTTAAGGAGCTGCTGCTCCAAACCTACGGGCTAACCCGAATGGAGCGGGCCGAAAGGCTCCTCCACATGCCAGGCCTCGGTGACCGGCGCCCATCTAGCCTCCTGAAGGAGATGGTCGCGTTACTCGACGGACATGGGGGGCCGGCCGGAGGCCGTGTCAATTGACCGCCTGAAGCCGGCCCACTTAGACATCGACCAACCGGTGCGGGTTGCCCAGCCTCGGCCACGAGGTTGCCCCCCTTTGCGGGTCCCACCGCCTGTCCCTCCAACTGTGCCTCCGCCGGCCCCTCTGTCGATCGATTACCGTACGCGGTCCGGTCGGGTTGTGCGACCACCAGTGCGTTTCGTGCCTCCGGTTCTGGGGGGGGGGTACTGTGGCGGCTCCGAAGGGTCGGGCCATACTTCTACCGACCCCTCGGCATGGGAATGGACCAGTCCCGGGAGGCGGTCCTGGACTCAGGTATATAAGGACAAGGTGTGGGCGCCAAGCCATTCCGGCAGACTAGACCCGTCTGATACCTGTGATACAATAAAATATACCTTCCCGAAATACCTGGCTCCTTGCCTTTATCGACGCGCTACAGTGGCACCTAAGCCGGGTGAGGCGGCCGATCTCAACCGCATTGGGACTTGAACGGCCGACCGGCGGGTCTCATTTGCCGCCTGTGGCCGGGACTCAGTTCCTTTCCTGTCGCCGACTTTACGAGGTCGACTTTAGGGCCGGTATCGCTGCCCCTCGGCCACCAAAGGCGGACCATCCCAGTCCCAGGACATCCCCGAAGGTGCTCCTCGCTCGGGCCAACGTGGCCAGATTCCTCCGTTGCTGCATCAATGATCTATCCATTACAAGGTTTAAAAAGGAGACTTTCACTGATAATTGTGCAGCATTTTATTGCGTGTGATGAAGGAAGGAAGGAAGGAAGGAAGGAAGGTCGCTGAAGAAGCAGCTGAAGAAGGTTGGGACCAGGACAAATCCTGAGCAGTGGGTGGTAGAGTTGCTGCCTCACAGCGCCACAGACCCGGGTTGGATCCTGACTATGGGCGCTGTCTGTACCGAGTTTGTACGTTCTCCCCGTGACCACATGGGTTTCCTCCGGGTGCTCCGGTTTCCTCCCACATTCCAAAGACACGTGGGTGTGTCGGCTGATTAGCTTCTGTAAATTGCCCCTAGTGTGCAGGGAGTGGATGCGAAAGTGGGATAACATAGAACTAGTGTACGGGTCAACACGGATCAGCCATGATCACATTGAATGGCGGTGCTAGCTCGAAGGGCCAAATGGCCTCCTCCTGCACCTATTGTCTATTGACTCGGTATCTGTTTCCATGCTGCATCTGTAAACTCAACTAAACTATACTCCCACACTGGGAGCCTGCAGTTGGAAGGATTGACTTCAAACAATCCCAACTATCTGAGCACCTCCGCTTTGGAGATGCAGTGCCAAGGCTGTGAGGGGCAAGGGAATAATGTCACTTCATTGACAGGCGATGGAGACAGATAGTTCAATTGTGAGCAAGAACTCCTCTTTAGACTTTACTTTAAGGCTTTAGAGATGCAGCACAGAAACAGACCCTTTGGCCCACCGAGTCTGCACCGACCAGCGATCACCTCATACACTGGCGTTATCCTGCACACTGGGGCCAATTTACAATTTACAGAAGCCAATTAACCTACAAACCTGTACGTCGTCGGAGTGTGGGAGGAAACCGGAGCACCCGGAGAAAACCCACGGGGTCACAGTGAGGACTCTGTACAGACAGCACCCATAGTCAGGATCGAACCTGGGTGTCTGGCGCTGTAAGGCAGCGACTCTACATTGTAACTCCTGCCTGCTTTGGCACCTCAACGTCCTTTGTAACGGATACCCCATCTCTTCGAGTCAATCACATAGCTGGAGTCCTGAGGGGATGACACACAGAAGTGACTGGGATCCTACCACAACATTGCTGGTTTAATCGGGTCTATAAATACTTTACAGGGGGGCAGCTGCACAAACACAGCCAGCCCACCTTTGGTCAGGAGGCCACCCAGAGGCTTTGCCCCAGTTTATTGGAACAGCTGACGGTGTAGTCTCGGTAAACAAGGACGAGAGATCCCGACATGTTCACCCCGGCTCACTCCTGGGCATTCCCTAGGAGCCGACCAATCGCCCACACCCTCAGAACACCAGCTCTCCACGTGGCATTAATATTACCAACAATCTTTTGTGGACCAACGACATTGATGCAAGACACACAAATGCCTCTGCTTCCTTAAGAGATGGAGGAAATCTGGCATTCCCACATTAGAATTCCTATAACACCCCCCACCATCCCCCTCTTCTCCCAGTGCCCTATCTGGATGCCAACTCTATCTCCTTTTCCCCTCCCCCCGCATAGCACTGGAATGGGAATTCAAACAGAGTGTTTCAGGGGCATGAGTGTTATCCACTGTGAAAGTGATAAAGGGATGCCATATTCAGTCAGGCTGGATACGACCATCGCGACCTGAACTCATGGAATATGTTTTCTGTCAGCTTGCTGCTCCTACAGTCCCAGCAATGGGCGGCACTACAGCAGAGTTGCTGCCTTACAGTGCTGAAGACTCGGGTTCAATCATGACAACAGGTGCTGTCTGTACGGAGTTTGCACGTTCTCCCCGTGACCGCGTGGGTTTTCTCTGGGTTTCCTTCCACACTCCAAATCCGTGCAGGTTTGTAGGTGGGCTGAAGGGCCTGCTTCCACACTCTATCCCTGAACTAAACCTAGATTCCAGATAATGGATTGTATTTGATGCTGGCAAATACTTTCCCAACGCATTAATATTTGGCACAAGTTCTACATATCTGAAAATGCATTCTGATGCAGAGTCCTGGAGAAATTTCAAAGCTAATGTGAACCGATCTGTCTGAGCACAGTCTCCCGCTGTTCTGCCGTTTGCTTCATATCTCCCTGCACTGAACATAATATTGCTCTCTGCATGATGTTCATTCACATAGCTGGAGGATTGAGTGGACGGCTTAACCCACCTCTATTTCAAAAGAAAGGGATATAAATTTGAATGCACTGTGTTCTTTATTTGACGCCCACTCAACGTGTGTATTTACTGCCAGAAGTCGTAACAACAGACGAGGGGTTTCAATGCACACACACACACACTGAAGGTTACAGGCAGCTACTAGAGGGAGGGGCAGAGAGACACACTTGGAGGGAGGGGGGACCCACTTGGGTTTCGGGTGGGGGGGGGGGGGGGTGAGACACTCAGGGGAAGGGAGGGGAGGGGGTGGGACTCACTTGGGGAGGGGGCGGTGAAACAATCGTAGTGGGGGTGAGACTCACTCATGGGGGTGTGGGACAGTCCGGGGAGAGGAGGAGATTTAATCGGGGGGGGGGGGGGGGGTGAGGGTCAAGAGTATTTTATTGTCATATGTCCCGAACGGAACAATGGAATTCTTACAGCAACACACAATGTGTGTGTGTTTATGTGTGTGTGTGTACACCGATCAGCCAAAACATTATGACCACCTGCCTAATATGCTGTTGGTCCTCCGTGTGCAGCCCCATACGCAGCAGGGTGCAATGCACTGTGTATTGTGACACATTCCTCCCGTGACCACCATTAAAATTTTCTGTGACTTGTGCCACAGTAGACCTTCTGTCCGTTCCGACCAGATGTGATAGCCTTCATTGCCCTCGCGCATCGATGAACCTTGGGCGCCCAACACCCTGTCGCCGGTTTGTGGTTTGTCCCTCCTCGGACCACTGTCGGTAGGTATTCACCACTGCTGACCGGGAGCATCCCACAAGCCTTGCCGTTTCAGAGATACTCTGACCCAGTCGTCTGGCCATAACAATTTGGCCCTTGTCAAAGTCGCTCAGGTCTTTACTCCTGCCCATTTCTTCTGCATCCAACACATCAACTTCAAGAACTGACTGTTCACTTGCTGCCAAATATATCCCACCCCTTGACAGGTGCCATTGTAGCAAGATAATCAATGTTATTCACTTCGCCTGTCAGTGGTCATAATGTTTTGGCTGATCAGTGTATATTTGTATATATTATGTGTAATATATATATATATATATATCTCAGGAACCTTTTTTTGTTGTTTAACAGACAAATAAACAAACAATAATAGTGCAAAGTCAAAATCTATGCCTGCACGTCTACATAGTTTAGAGGCTATTTGGAGGTGGTAGTGTTTATTAACCATATAACAACTACAGCACGGAAACAGGCCCGTTCGGCCCTACCTGATGGCTGTGGGGAAGAAACTGCTCCTGAACCTGGACGTTAGTTTTCAGGTTCCTGTACCTTCTTCCTGATGGCAGGAGTGAAATAAGAGAGTGACCATGGAGCGGGGCAATTGGCGTGGTGGTGGCAACACTTGCTCCAGGGAACAGTCACGCTTGGATGGCCTCCCTGTTGGGAGTTGTGGGAGGGTTCTGTTTCTGTAGAGTGTTCGTGTCACGAGGACAGGAAGAGTTCCTGCGGCCCTCATTGCCCATGGAAAACCTCAAGTGCTATCCGTATCAACTTCATTCACCATTACTTGGTCAATCGCCTTCAAAGTGATGACAATTCAAGTGCTTGTCCAGATACCTCCCATCTCGGCCACCAATGTTCTGCATCTTACTAACCACGCCCCTTCCATTCGCAACCACTTTGTTTATATATATAAAGTTATGAGAGGCGTAGATAGGGTAGACCGTCAGAACCTTGTTCCTAGAATGGAAAAATCAAAGTTTAAAGGAGATGTGTGGGGCAACGTTTATGACATGGAGGGTGGTGAGTGCCTGGAACATATTACTAGGGGTGGCAGTGAGGCAGATATATTAGTGGTATTTAAGAGGCTTTTAGATAAGCATATGGATATGCAAGGAATGGAGGGATATGGATCATGTGCAGGTGGATAATAGATGGTCTTGGTATCATGTTCGGCACAGACATTGTGGGCTGGAGGGCCTGTTCTCGTTCTGTACTGTTCTATGTTCTATATTCTACATAACAAACGCTAAGGGGTCCCAGCACTGATCCTAGAGGTACCTGCTGCTAACTGGTTCCCAAGCAGGTTTGTAGGTGGAGGTTTGTAGATTAATTGGCTACTGGAAATTATAATTTGTCCCCAGCGTGTCGGATAGAACCAGTGTGAACGGGTGATCGCTGGTCGGTGTGGACTCAATGGGCTGAAGGGCCTGTTTCCATACTGTATCTCTAAACTAAACTAGATCTGCCGAGATATGTTTTGGACAGGTGGGCATTGCCGATGTACAAGTGGAGATACAATGTCCCTGACCATTGATCATAGAGAGGAACACATTTTGAGACTAGTTTCACTGTCACCCTGCTTAGTTTCACTGTTTGTATCCACTTCTCCACAGCCAACAACGGATCATTGTGGGCTCCACATTTCCTTGATCGTTGCTGCCTTTTGATTTGTCCTCGTGCATACCTTTCATTCATTTGTTCTGTGTTCCTTTTCATATTTCTCGTTTCCCTCTCCTCAGTCTGAAGAAGGGTCTCGACCTGAAACGTCACCTATTCCTTCTCTCCAGAGATGCTGCCTGACCCGCTGAGTTACTCCAGCATCTTGTGTCTACCTTCGGGTTATAGACCGGCATCCGCAGTTGCTTCCTACAAACTCCATGAGACTTTTTGTTGCTTTTCAATAACGACTGTCAACAGTCTGTTGAAGGGATCAGCGCTCTGCCTGTGTTATGTCAGTGACAGAATTGCACTCTAGATCATCTATCCTCTCACCCACCACTGGCGCTCCCCATGCACAATCTCTCCGTCTGACAGGATACCTACAGCGCAGAAGGACTTCTTTGGACTTCATTTAGTTTAGTGTAGAGATAGAGCGCTGAAACAGGCCCTTCGGCCCATCGAATCCGTACTGACCACACACACACACCAGGGACAATTCACACCGAGACCAGGCTGCAATTGAATCCGCCTCCACTACTCCCCTTATAAATTGATTGATTCACAAAATGCTGGAGTAACTCAGCAGGCCAGCTTCCACTACTCCCCTTCTGCCAATGTATTTCACACCCTGGCCACTCTCCCTGGAGCAAAGATTATCTCCCCTCAGGTCTCGTTTGTTCCTTTTGCCCGTCTCCCCGATTCTACCCCCTCAGATTCTTGACTCTCTGCCAGTCAGGCAGCACTCTGTCTCTCTCTCCTGTCTAGGCCAGCATCTGTAGATCCTCCCCACACACTTAAATTATACTTATATTTATACAAGTATTTATATAAATTTATTTAAATTATACTTAAATTATACTTATATACACTTATATTTATTTGTGTTTTAATGCGAAACCCCTCAACAGCTCTCTGTTCTGCAAAGATTAAAACCCATATTCCTAACACTGGTAACAATTGTAAATTGTCCCTGGTTGGTCGGATAGTTCTAGTGTGCGAGGATCATTCAGTGGGCGACGCGGACTCGGTGGGCCGAAGGTCCAGTTTCCACGCTGTATCTTTAAGGGTGACAATATTTAATTTCAGACAGATTTCTTAACCCTAAACTGAATTGCTGGATTCAATGATTCAGTTTCAATGGTTCAATGGCACTTTATTGTCATAGGTACTTTAGATACAGGCAAATTTGTTTATGTTTTTGCATAAAACTCAGTAAAATCTTACTATTCACGAGAACAAACATAAGTACGAGTGTAAAAATAGCAGATTATACTGAGGCAGAACACAAGAGTCGCCACGCTAAAGACAACAATGTGAAATCTGAAATTATAGACATCAAATGCTGGATATAATAGCTCAATTAATAGCTTTACAAATAACACTGTGTTAAATCATTTATTCTGCTTGGCTATTTCAGTTTTACTTCCCCTTAGCTTTTAAAGAAAAAGATATTTGAACTGCGTAGGGAATAAAGCCAAGCATTTAAAAAACATTTTAATGTTCATTATTATTTCCAGTTTTAAGAGAAATTAGTGAAAACACTTTGGTGCAAATGCAATTGCAAGAAAATGTTAAGACTCACACTCTTCGTCCACCTCCTCGCCTTCTGAAGAGTGGAATGGCAAATGCAGATGGGATGGAGATTGCTTCCAAAAATAACCAGAGGCCCACGCAGCTGAGGTTTCCTTTTGGACTGAGGGTGGGAGAGGGACACGCGTGTAGTAACTGCCAGCCCCCAGGGTCAGACGCCGAACCATCCCAGCCCTGACATGCAACTTGTGTCCAAGACGCGTCTCGCTTTGTGGCAGTGGCTGCTGATTCTCTGTGCAACGCCCCCGATGGCACTCAACCCCAACTGCAACACCAACCAGCCACCCATTGCCACATAAGTTCATTAAACTTTCACATTCAAACCTGGTCTCACAAGAATTAAATGTCTTGGGGATGCGCAGGAAGGAACTGCAGACCGAAGATAGACACAAAATGCTGGAGTGACGCAGGCAGCATCTCTGGAGAGGAGAGAAGGAAAGGGCGACGCTTCGGGTCAGAGACCCTTCTTCAGACTGAAAAACCAGTGAGGTTTCCAGGGGATGAGGGGGGCTGTTTGAGGTGCTCTGCCCCGTCTGTTCTTGACGCAATCTGGTACAACTATAATCCGCCATCCGATCTTCAGAAATCCAAGCATCAGCTCATCTGTTCCCTGTCCAGACAGTTTAAGAATAAGGGGTAGGCCATTTAGAACTGAGATGAGGAAAAACTCAGAGAGTTGTAAATCTGTGGAATTCTCTGCCTCAGAAGGAAGTGGAGGCCAATTCTCTGAATGCATTCAAGAGAGAGCTAGATAGAGCTCTTAAGGATAGCAGAGTCAGGGGGTATGGGGAGAAGGCAGGAACGGGGTACTGATTGAGAATGATCAGCCATGATCACATTGAATGGCGGAGCTGGCTCGAAGGGCCGAATGGCCTCCTCCTGCACCTATTGTCTATTGCCAGACCCATTCCCAAGCATCAGCTCATCTGTTCCCTGTCCAGACCCATTCCCAAGCTCCCTCCTACTCTTCAGGTCTCCTGTCATAGGTCGTCGCCAGGTGGTCGGTCGCCAGGTGACGTAGGTTGTCCCCGGTGCCGACTTCGGTGAATTCCATTGGCGACTACCTATGTCAACCAGCGACAGGTACCGGCGTCAAAACCGGAGGCCAAAACGACGTGAATTGTCGTCAGTTGTCGCCGACAGGGTCGTAGCTTATCGCGGGTGGACGTAGGTTAACTTTGGTTGTCGTAGGTGCGGTCGTAGGTGAACGCCCTACTCGTGACGATTGGGTCGCCGGTTGTCGGTAGCTTGCCATAGCTTGACGTCGACTAGGTGGTAGGTTGTTGTAGCTTGTTGTAGACATTGTCGTAGGGGGGTCCAGTCGCCGTTTTTTTGGCGACCTGCTACAACAATGACAGTCGGCGGCAGTCGCCTAAAAAATTGCCTAAGTGGGACAGACCCTTTACAGCGCCAGAGACCAGGGTTCCATCATGACTATGGGTGCTGTCAGTACGGAGTTTGTACGTTCTCCCTGTGACTGCGTGGATTTTCTCCAGGTGCTCCAGTTTTCTCCCACACTCCAAAGATTTACAAGTTTGTAGGTAAATTAGCTTCAGTAAAATTGTAAATTGTCCCTAGTGTATAGGATAGTGCTAGTCGGCTAGTCGTCGTGGACTCGGTGGGTCTCCACTCACTGGGGTTGTCATTCCTTCATCCCCACACTGAACCATCCTAACAACAACTAAAGAGCAGTCCTGGACTACTATCTACCTCATTGGAGACCCTATGACTGCCTTTGTAAGAAAATAACTGCAGATGCTGGTACAAATCGATGGTATTTATTCACAAAATGCTGGAGTAACTCAGCAGGTCAGGCAGCATCTCAGGAGAGAAGGAATGGGTGATGTTTCGGGTCCAGACCCTTCTTCAGACTCCAGCATTTTGTGAATAAATACCTAGGACTGTCTTTGATTCAACTTTATCTTGCACTAAATGTTATTCACATTATTCCCTTTATCATGTACCTGAACACTGTAAATGGCTCGATTATAATCAGGTATCATTTGAAGAAGGGTCTCGACCCAAAACGTCACCCATTCCTTCTCTCCAGAGATGGTGCCTGTCCCGCTGAGTTACTCGAGCTTTTTGTGTCTATCTTCGGTTTAAACCAGCGTCTGCAGTTCCTTCCTACATGTTATTTGTCCCCTGACTGGTTAGTACGCAACAAAAGCTTTTCACTGCACCTTGGTACATGTGACAATATACTAAACTAAACGCTTGATTAGAGTCTTAGTCAGAGAGTCATACAGCGTGGAAACAGGCTCTTCGGCCCAACTTGTCCATGCCGACCGAGATGCCCCATCTACGAATCTCATTTGTAATCCCATTTGTAATCCCATTTGTCTGTCCTTGGCCATTTCTCCTCAGAATAAAAGGATGTACCTTTAGAATGGAGATGAGGAGGAATTTCTTTAGGTTGAGGGTCATGAATCTGTGGAATTCATTGCCACAGACCGGACACCCCCTCAGAGGGTCTGGTGAAGGAGCGCCGCCACTTGTGGGTGCTGCTCCCTCCCCCCCCCCCCTCTCTCTCCCCCCCTCTCTCTCCCCCCCTCTCCCTCCCCCCCCCCCATCTCTCTCCCCCCTCCCAGCGCGATCTTCCACACCCTTCCCCGGCCCCGTCTCCCTCTAACGCAGCGAAATAAGAACAAGCACAAGTGTAGTTGTTGTTCAGAAGCCCCGCATCCCCAGCAAGGGAGTGGAGGAGCGGCGCAGATCACGCTGGCACTGGGAGAGGGGAGAGAGGGGAGAGAGAGAGAGGGAGGGAGGGAGGGAGGGAGCAGCACCCGCAAGTGGCGGCGCTCCTTCACTCTGATACCCTCCCCCTCCCCCGCTCTCACCCGCTGCTCCCTCTGCCCCTCCCTGTATCTTCTGCGCAGTATCTCTATATCTAAAATCTCTCTCTCTCTCTCTCTCTCCCCCTGGGGTGAGCGGCGGCGGTGAGGAGGGAAGTTTCCTTGGGCTTGTTGTTTGCGAGGGGGCGCTGCCGTCTCTCGCCTTGTCCCGGCGGCGATCCGCTCAACCTTTGCCGGCAGCTTCTGCCTCCAGTCCCCGCCACCTAAGAGCTTGCTGCGGGCCAGATAAAATCTCCTGGCAGGCGATATGTGGCCCGCAGGCCATAGTTTGGAGGTCCCTGGTTTAAGGTAAGAGGGAAAAGATTTAATAGGAACCTAAGGGGAAACTTTCACACAGAGGGTGATGGGTATATGGAATGAGTTGCCAGAGGCAGAAACAATTCTCAAGGTATGCCTACTCTGAAGAAGTTTTCCTCCTCTCTCTGATGGGAGTTCTGCAACACTCTCTCTCACTGCTCCCCCTCTGTGAATCCCCCTGCTCTCCGGCTCCATGTTTTAACCCAGACGCTCCTGAGTCATTGCTGCCGGCTCGGATTTGTTCTGCACCTTTTCATACCTCTAGTTTCTCTCTCCCCTGACTCTCAGTCTGAAGAAGGGTCTCGACTCGAAACGCCTTTTCTCCAGAGATGCTGCTTGACCCGCTGAGTTACTCCAGCATTTTGTGTCTAACAACATTTAAAAGACATTTGAACAGGTACAGATAGGAAAAGTTTAGTGGGATATAGGCCAAACAAGAGCAATTGGGACTAGCTTAGGTGGGGCATCTTGGTTGGCATGGATGAGTTGGGCTGAAGGGCCTGTTTCCGTGCTGTTTCACACTATGAATCAGTAGGGTTGTTGCATTTCCTCATGAGACCTTGAACAGGTTCTTGAGTCTTTCCCGTTTCAGATATGATATTTTTTCTCCCGCTGAGCTTGGAGGCAGTTGTTAGCACTTAGCAAGTTTCCGCGGACAGTGTTCATGAGCACGTCAGCATTGAGAGGAATTCACTGGAGGGACACCAGCTCCCAAGAACAAGTAATCAACTCTTCTGACACAGAGCCAGGGGATGTTTCACATCCAGCTGAGACAGCACATGGGGTCAGTTGATGGGAATCCCAGTGAGGGGTGCCGCGAGGATGCTGAACTGGAATGGCTTTGAACAAATCTCCAGATCAAGATGTAAATCCACAGCCTACAGTCTCAGAGGAGAGAACTATCAACAACATTGCAGCTACATGATAAGGCAACATTGCAAAATCTAAGTTATATTTGATTAGCCTGTATTTCGTCAATTCGTTGGTTCTCAATTGAAAATGAGTTTAGGAATTTTCAGGTATCAAAAAGTGCTGGAGTAACTCAGCGGGTCAGGCAGCATCTCTGGAGAGAAGGAATGGGTGACGTTTCGGGTCGAGACCCATGAAAGCAGAAGATTTCTAGATGAGCTGGACATTAGGTCCAGCAATGATGTGTGCTGGCTCTAGGAAAGAGCAATTATTAACTCTACATTTCTATTCCAATACCCTTGTATGCTGAAGATAGACACAAATGCTGGAGTAACCCAGTGGGTCAGGCAGCATCTCTGGAAAGAATAGGTAATGCTTTCCTGCCTATTCCTTTTCTCCGGAGATGCTGCCTGACCCGCTGTTACTCCAGCAATCTGTGTCTTTCTTCAGTGTAAACCAGCATCTGCCGTTACCTCCTACACATTTTGTCCCTATTATCCTTCCTCCATTAAACTCTATTTGTCTAATTCCATTCAAGGCAACCACAAGAACTGAACCCACTCCAGAGTCAGTCTGCAAGACCAAGCACCAAACACTGCAATAGCTGGAGACTTAAGTGCTTTCTCATGACATACAAGAAAGAAATTGTGTCACGGGCTTGACATATTTTTATCCTGTTCGGTATTTGGTTCAATTGCAAGATCCCCCCCAATATAAAATGTCATGCACAATTTGTGCATGAATTATACATAATATACTAGGAAAAGGGCACTGGGCTTTATTCCACAAAGTCTACCTGTTTACAAATGGTGAGGCACATCATGTCAGACGGACTTCTCTTCAGTTACTAATCTCCACATATGGAAGTCTCGTTCACCCCCCAGTGCTTGCTGACCAGGCTTCGGTGGCTTCGGTTTTAAATTCCTACCTTGGAATTTAAAACCATCCCGTGACTCTTCTGCTCTGTGTAACCTATCCCTGAGTCTCCAGCTTGTGAAGTCTCTGCATTCTTGTGCAATCCTTTACTTCATCACATGGTGTGTGGGCTCTAATCTTTATTTCTTTCCCCTGAAACTGCTCCATTTATCGAAGCTTCTTGAAGCCTCTTATCTTGGTCAACTGTCTTGGTCAACAACCTATTGCCTCCGGGTCTATTTTTGTCTGGAGATGGCTGTGCTTGAGGTCATAATATCAATTTACAAAAGTATTTTGTCTAAAATAGAAATTATGTACCTTCTGTGATCAAACCCAAGGAACCAATTGCTGACCGGCCTTTAGAAAAAACATTCATGTCTTAAGATGGTTTATTTGATGAATAATTACAGTAAACTCTTGATTTAACGGACTTCTTTAGAATGGATAGACACAAAATTCTGGAAGAACGCAGTGGGAGAGGCATCTCATGAGAGAAGGAATGAGTGACTTTCTCGACCCAAAACGTCACCCATTCCTTTTCTCCAGAGATGTCCCACTGAGTTACTCCTGCATTTTCTGACCATCTTCGGTGTAAAGCAGCATCTACAGTTCCTTCCGACATTCTTTATAAAGGATTTAGGTTATAGCAGACCAAATCTGACACGAGTCTGAAGGGTCTCGACCCGAAACGTCACCCATTCCTTCTCTCCTGAGATGCTGCCCGACCTGCTGAGTTACTCCAGCATTTTGTGAATAAATACCTTCGATTTGCACCAGCATCTGCAGTTATTTTCTTACACTACCTGTTGCTCCACTGCGATTTCTCCTCAAGGTATGTCCACTTTGAAGAAGTTCTCCTCCTCTCTTCGACGAGAGTTTAGCAACATGCTCTCTCGCTGCTCCCCCTCGGTGATTTCTCCTGCCCTCCTGCTCTACGACCACATTTTGACATGAGTCCGAAGAAGGGTCTCGACCCGAAACGTCGCCCATTCCTTCTCTCCTGAGATGCTGCCTGACCTGCTGAGTTACTCCAGCATTTTGTGAATAAATACCGTTGATTTGTACCAGCATCTGGTGTTATTTTCTTACACAAATCTATCATAGACTTGGGTTCGTTGTTTCACGGAATGACCACTAGGTGGATGGAGCAAATGGTGTTTTTGAACCATTTTGAGTCCATGCCAACCAGCGGTCACCCATACACTAGTTCTACCCTACACACGAGGGGCAATTCAGTGTGTAGGTTAGATCTACTGCACAGGTTCTATCTTCTCACATTGCAAAGACATTATTACAGTGTGGGTTTACCCTCACCCCCCCCACCAGCAAAGACGTGCTGACCTGCTGCTCAACTGCTGGAAGAACCGCTACCCCACAGCGCCAGAGACCCACACACGATCTCCCCCCCTCCTCCACCCCACACACCAGGGACAACTCAGTGTGTAGAATAGAACCAGTCCACCGGAGCACCCGGGGGAAACCAACGTGGCCACACGGAGTACCCATAGTCCGGATCGAACACGGGTCTCGGGCAGTGTAAGGTAGCGACTTTACCGCGGCTCCACCGTGCCGCCCGAAGCTATTGTGTATTTTGCATCCTTCACTGTTTATTGGCCATTTTCCAATAGTATTGTACATATCAACCCCCTTACGCGGTTACAGTGGACAATCGACCATCTCCCCCCCACCGTGTGGTCTGTTATAGCAAGGGTTTACTCCATTAAATCAAACATTCTGTAATGAATACAATAGGATTAAAATGATAGACACAAGGAACTGCAGATGCTGTAATCTTGTGCTGGAAACACAAAGTTCTGGAGTAACCGTGGGTCAGGCAGCATCTCAGGAGGGCATGGACAGGCAACAATTTGGGTTGGGACCCTTCTTCACATTGATAGTTCGGTGGGGTGGGGGGAAGCTGAGAGGTGGATTGCAAACTAAAACGCAGTCTGAGAGTTTTGGTAAAAAGATTTATTTCTGCATTCTCGAAGTAATCCAGGGTAATGTCCTCTTAAATGGATCATCAACTGATCTATAAATATAGTTATGCAAGTTTGCAAACCTTGTGTGCAGGAGTAGTCACAGCATTTACCGAGACGTTCTTCACGTGCAGACCAAAGGCAAACAGTGACGTTACTGTATCCACTTGTTCCAGTTTGATTCGTGTGGAAAGACTCTGCTGAGTTTTATCACACAGTCGATGGTTGGGTCATAAAATATAGTGTTGGCCTCAGACAACTTGTGCTCCTGTATCTCGGAAACAACTGTTGGAGTGGAAAACAAGGACACCGGCTTGCTTTTGGTTAAGTAGCGTTTTTGGATGCACCCAACAGCTTCCAGACCCTGGGAATGAGAGCAGACATTTCAGGTCGGGAAACACCATCTTTTAAATTCTAAGTTCAGTGTCTCATCAGTAACGTAAGGCAGAAATCTTTATTGCAATATGACCGTAAACACTATGCCGTAAACTGAAGATAGGGACTGGTTGCATCATGGCCTGGTTCGGCAACTTGAACGTCAAGAAGCGAAGACAACCGCAAAAAGTGGTGAACAGTGCCCAGTCCCTCACGGGTACTGACTTCCCCACCATCGAAGGAATCTACAGGAGTCGCTGCCTCAAAAAGGCAGGCAGCATCGTCAGAGATCCACACCTCCCTGGCCACACACTCATTTCACTCCTGCCATTTGGAGGAAGATACAGGAGCCTGAAAACTGTAACGTCCAGGTTCGGGAACAGCTTCTTCCCTACAGCCATAAGGCTATTACACCTTACAACCTCCAAATAACCTCTGAACTACATTGACTTGGGGGCATTGGTCTTGACTTTTTGTACAATTATTGGTGCGTGTGTGTGTGTATTTATATTTCATTGTTCTGTCTGGGACACATGGCAATAAAACACTCTCAACAGCGATGTTCTCAACATTTGTAATGAGAGAAACATAGAAGATTGGTGCCGGAGTAGGCCATTTGGCCCTTCAAGCCAGCATCACCATTCAATATGATCATGGCTGATCATCCATAATCAGTACCCCGTTCCTGCCTTCTCCCCATATCACCTGATGCCGTTAGCCCCAAGAGCTATATCTAACGCTCTCTTGAAAACATCGAGAGGTGGTGTTATTTCTAGAGCAGAGCTGTCATTAATCAAATAACTGAGGAGGTGACAATATTACACTGAGCTTAACAGGTTAAACCACCAAACCATCTTCTAGTGAATAGAGGATCTCCCACCTCACAACACAGTGAATGCCAACTCCAGAAAATATATTCATATTTGCAATGAAACTACATTTACACTTTGCACTACCATGGCAAGGTTGCCAGCATTACCAAGGACCAGTCTCACCTCGGTCACTCCCTCTTCTCCCCTCTCTCATCAGGCAAGAGGTACAGAAGTGTGAAAACCCATACCTCAGATTCAGGGACTGTTTCTTCCCAGCAGTTATCAGGCAAGTGAACCGTCCTCTCACCAGCTAGAGTGTGGTCCTGACCCCCCCCCCCACAGGTTTGTAAGCTAATTGGCTTCTGTAAATGGTCCCTAGACTGTAGGATGCGAAATTGGGATAACATAGAACTAGTGTACGGGTGATCAATGGTTGGCGTGGACTCGATTGGCTGAAGGGCCTGTTTCCATGCTGGATCTCTAACAGAAAACCACTACAGAAAACTCACCTGTAATAACTCCATCACAATCACAGGCTGCAGAACAGCACTGTAGTAGCTTATTAGTTTCTGTTCTGTGATGCCAGGTTTTGCCATGATGTGGTACAGCACAGCTTCTATCATTCCTTTACACACAGGTTTATTCAGGCTCCCATCAACAATTCTCCAGGGATGGCAGAAGAAACTAATCTGCTCGTATTCTCTGCAAGATTCAACCAGGAAAGAGGTTACTTCATGAAAATGGCATTAAAAAAAAAAATCAGGAATCTCTTTTGCCACTTCACTTTGCTTTATGAACTTTAAATCCTCAACAAGGGCATTTCAAACACAGCATCCCCATCCAACCTGGATGGTCTGTTGTGTAGGAAAGATCTGCAGATGCTTGTTTACGCTGTAGACACAGAATGCTGGAGTAACTCAGCGGGACAGGCAGCATCTCTGGAGGAATGGAATGGGTGGCGTTTTAGGTCAAGACCCTTCTTCAGACTGAGAGTCATGAGAGAGGGAAACTAGAAGTATGAAAAAGTACAGAACGATGGTTCTGTGGTCGAGGAAGAAATGGTGGGCTTCAAGGCTTTCCTAGTCGGGGATGGAAATGTAGAGTGACTGAACGTCTATTCAGTGGATGGTCTATTGGTCTTTTGGTTGTTGTTATCGAGTTGTACTGTAACCTGGAACTTGCTGGCCAATGCCAATGTCCAATGATTCCACCTCTTCCAGGGATCAACGGTGTGACTGACAAGATTGGCCCAGTTTCCAGGTTTGGAACTGCGAACACTCTTTTCAACATGTTAGTTTCCTGAAACAGGTCACATTCCAGTCACGCAAGTATCCTCATTTGACAAATGACAGGACCTGCTTGTATATGTCCCAGCTAACCAAATGCAATTTAACCAAGTAGACACAAGGAACTGAAGATGCTGGGAACACAAACTGCCAACACAATGAGCAAAAAACAACAAAGTGCTGGAGTACTCCAAAGGTCAGTCAGCATCTCTGGAGAGCTGGGAAAGGCAACGTTTCGGGTCGGATCCCTTCTTCAGTATGAAAATTGCAGCACCAGTTTGTATATATCTGGACCCGAAACGTCTCCTATCCCTGTTCTCCAGAGATGTTACCAGACCCGCTGAGTTACTCCAGCTCTTTGTGTTTTTTGCAATTTAATCAAAATGCTGCGTGATCTTGTGTATAATGAGACGGCACAGTGGCGCAGCGGTAGAGTTGCTGCCTTACAGCACCAGAGACCCAGGTTTCATCCTGACTATGGGTGCTGTCTGTACGGTGTTGGTACGCTATTCCCATTACTGCGTGGGTTTTCCCCGGGTGCTCCGGTTTCCTCCCACATTCCAAAGACTTGCAGGTTTGTAAGTTAACTGAATTTGGTAAAAATTATAAATTGTCCCTAGTATGTAGGATAGTGCTAGTGTATGGTGATCACTGGCTGGTTGGTGCGGACTCGGTGGGACGAAGGGCCTATTTCCGCGCTGTATCTCTAAACGAATCCATAAAAACAGACTTCATTATTGCATAATCTCAAATTGCAGATTGAAAATTCCCTACTTCGATTAATGTGTTGAAGTGTTATAATGTTAAACACTTACTTGTCTGATTCGCTTTGCAGGATACCTTCTATCTTCACATTCTCCTTGACTGAATCCCCTGCAGTGAAAGGTTAAAGGCAACTTTAACTTGTACAGAGCAGAATCAAATGTTTTCAACATGAAGATCACATCTTTGATTTTCCCCAACTCCACAACCTTTATTAATTAAGCCAGGTATTAAGCATACCTATTACTCTGGAAAAGACTGGAGGAGAGAAAACAACTTAAGACTCCATGCGTGGAAATAGTGATAAAGCTAGGAAGGGTGAGGGATATGAAAATGTTTTGCCATTTTGAACAAATGCCAGCTTATTTTTTCTTTTGCATTTATTTCAGATGTTTAATTTTTTCACATTTCAGATTCTCTGTCTCTCAGATGTGTTATTCTTTTAAAATGTTTCCGATATTTTATTATTTTTAATTGCAGATTTATTGCACTGATTGCATTTAAATTTACCAGCCACTGTGGCATGGTTTGAACTCATCTCTAGATCATTATCTCAAACCTCTGGTTTCAAGCTGGAAGGGGTGCAGAGAAGATTTACGAGGATGTTGCCAGGACTCGATGGCCTGAACTATAGGGAGAGGTTGAGCTGACCAGGACTCTATTCCTTGGAGCGCAGGGGGATGAGGGCTGATCTTACAGAATCATTGAATCCTTGAAGTGTACAAAATCATGAGAGGAATAGATCGGGTAGAGTCTCTTGCCCAGAGTAGGGGATTCAAGAACCAGAGGACATAGGTTTAAGCTGAGGGGGGAAAGATTTAATAGGAACCTGAGAGGTTCCTTTTTCACACAAAGGGTGGTGTGTATGTAAATATTTAAAGAGCGTTCCCAAGCCAAACTTTGCACAGGACAGTTTACTACTAAATAGAGGTACAAAGGATAACTAATTAAAATTTAAAAAATCAGACGAGTTTAAAATAACACCACCTAATGCTGCAAAGTGATCATGTACTGTATAGTTACCCTGATGCACATTCTATAGACTCCAATTACCTTCCTCCTGAAGTTCTGATTTGTCCCGCCTCGGGCTCATGTGAGGATTTTCACCATGCTGTGAATCCTCCCCTGAATTCACCACAGATATATCGCCTTTGAGAACGTGCCCAGGCACAGGATGTGTTGCTTCAGTGTTTCCCTCACTCACTGTGCTCTCCACTTGTGCATCTTCTTGCACCAACTGGGGACCTTGTTGGCCCCTATCCCTCAGACCGTTAACATCAAGCGAAGAGTTAGACCCCTCACAACTTTCATCTCTGTTCCCATCTTGTTCAGAACCTGGACTTCCAGGCTCACTCTGCAAATCTGGGTATTTGACAAGATTAGCTCCTAGTGACGAGGTAGAAGGGAACTGGTGCTGGGAGAGTTTCATTCTTGTTTCACCTGATATGCTGTCTGGACTGTCCCGATTCGAGGAATCCCTCCTTAGTTCAGAAGAGTCACTGTCCTGAGAAGACCTTTTACAAGGACGCTCACGGTCAATGTTTCCAGCTTCAATTTCCTCAATGGTTCTTTTCCTATTTGCAGCCACTGTACATACACGACTTACACAGACATCCTCTGCAGTTGTGGACTCCGAACTGTGCTCTTCAACACCGTCCTTTGCAACGATCAAACTAAAATCAGACTTTATACTCTTCTGATGCGTGTCAGTGTGCTCACTGGCCTGAATGTCTCTTGTGTCAGATTCTGAAGGGCTTATTTCACAGCTGCTTTTGGACCCCACCTCAGGTGAACTGTGAGACACAGACTTCTCTCCACTTTTTTTCCAGACACGGAATGGATGAAGCAGCCAGGGATGAGCATGTGTTATCGCCACCACCCGTGCTGCTGAGCTGCCGACCACTACGATCTGGTCCAACGCCGTCAAATCCTGCAAATCAGAAGCAAACCTCTTCAAGCCAACTGCAAAATCGCCGTTCACATTTAACAAACTACAAATGAAAAGCAACTCCAACACATTGTAAATAGCAAAGAATTTCTGCAATTATTTGATCTGTTCTTCAATGCTCCATTAGTGCCCTACCATTTAGGAATTCGGGATTCCGCTCACCTAATGCGTAGGAAGGAACTGCAGATGCAGGTTAGACCAAAGATAGATGCAAAATACTGCAGTAACTCAGCAGGTCAGGCAGCATCTCTGGAGAAAAGGAATAGGTGACGTTTTGGGATGGAACCCTTCATTAGACTGAAGAAGGGTTCCGACCCAAAACGTCACCTATTCCATCTATCGAGAGATGCTGCCTGACCTGCTGAGTTAGTTCAGCATTTTGTGTCTATCTTCGGTTCCCTTCACCCAATCTCTCTCTTCCTTTGTTCATCCTTCCTTAGGTAGGATTACCAGATCTGCACACAACACAGTGCTAAAATTGAGTCAACAAAAGGTTTGTCAGCCGGTAGCGAGACTGGTCCTTATTTATACTGGACCACAAGTTTAGTTTCAGTCCCAAAAATCAGTTCATTTTCAGGAAAAGATAGCTTACAATCAGCATACAGTGGCCACGAACTCAAATGGCTTGAAAGCAAATAATAGTATTATATATTTTTAACAAATAGCAAATATTACTAAATTAAAATAAATGTAGAGGTTATCTTAACTAAACCATTTAGTGGACTCATTTACAGATCATTACGATTTAAATTAAATTACATTTGATTACCCAGGAATTGTTTATAAATATTTTGTGGTAAAGACAAACACATGGGCCAAATGCAGACAGGTAAGATGGGACGTGCTGGCTGGTGTGGGCACGTTGGGTGAAAGGGCCTGTTTCCACACTGTAAGACTCTAAAAAGGTGGCATGGTGGTGCAGCAGTTGAGTTGTTGCCTTGCAGCACCAGAAACCTGGATCGGATCCTGACTACAGGTGCTTGTCTGTATGGAGTTTGTACGTTCTCCCCGTGACCTGCGTGAGTTTTCTCCAGGATCTTCGGTTTTCTCCCACACTCCAAATGGCTTGGTACAATTGTAAATTGTCTCTAGTGTGTGTAGGATAACGTTAGTGTGCAGGGATCACTGGTCGGCGCAGACTTGGAGGGCAGAAGGGCTTATTTCTGTGCTGTATCTCTAAACTAAACCAAACGTACAGGTTTGTAGGCTAAATCGCTTGGTTTAATTGTAAATTATCCCTAGTGCGTGTAGCATAGTGTGCAGGGACCGCTAGTCGACGTGGACTCGATGGGCCGAAGTGCCTGTTTCCGAGCTGTGTCTCTAAACTAAATGAAAAAGACTCTCTGACTCTGACAAACCTGCAGGTATTGCTTCAATGTCTTGGTCCTTGCATTCACCACCTCTTCGTACTGAACAAATTGTTGCACTAGTTTTGTTATCTCCATCCCAAAGGTGGAACAGGCTTCGATCGCACTGGAGATTTCCTGCACGGCAGTCAGATCCTCGGGACTGTACCCGAGCTCGTCCACAAAGCGCTTTTGAACGTTCTCCCCTCCGTACTCGTAAGAGCTGGGCTTCAGCACCTTTGTGAATGTCGGAGGAAGAGCATCTGGTCCTGAGGCTGCCTCAAAGAAAGCAGCTGGATCTGCATCAGGAGAAAGGAGGAGGTTGGACATTTCAGATATAATTGCATGTGTCAAAACAGTCAAAGAAAGAGAAGTATTGACAACAACGACTAAATTATAATTAGAAATATCACTGCAAACTGCGGCAACAAAATAAAAAGCACCACGATCTTTCCTGTAAATATCTTTGTTAATAAATTGTGGTATAATGCGATTGATTTACCGATATCAGTGGCAATAATTTATATAAACTAGCTAATCACCTTCCAAATCTTATAGACTTTAGAGATACAGCGTACAAACAGGTCCGTGCCAACCAGCGATAACCTCATACACTAGGAGCTACACTAGGGTCAATTTAAAATCAACAAAATCTAATTAACCTACAAACCTGCACATCTTTGGAGTGTGGGAGGAAACCGAAGCACCCGGAGAAAACCCACACGGTCACAGGGAGAACGTATAAACTCCACACAGACAACACCTGTAGTCAGTATCGAACCCAGGTCTCTGGCACTGTCAGGCAGCAACTCTCCCGCTGTTCCACCGTGCCGGCCCTAATCGTTCAACATCCTGAAGGAGAAGTTTCCTCCCTCCAAACACTAGGAAGATTAAAGCCACGACCGTAGGTCCCTGTGATCTGGTTCCATAGACACTGGTGCCCTTCCCTGGCAATTTATACAAGGATGAACAAAAATTGGTCTCATGTCTGGGTTTCTTCTGGCTGCTCTGCTTTCCTCCCACATACCAAAGACGTATGGGTTTGTAAGTTAATTGCAAATTGTTCCTAGTGTGTAGGAAGTGGATGCGAAAGAGGGATAACATAGAACAGGTGAAATGGTCGGCGTGTTCTCGATGGGCCGTGGGACCTGTTTTCATGCTGTCTTTCAATCAATCCAATCAACAGCTATTCCTTCAGAGTGAGTTTGGACAGTGACTGTGTGTGTGTGTGTCACATGATGAAAAGTTGAACTAGTTTGACCGGAGAGTAACAGAAGCAACAAATAATCAATTACAAAAAAATGTGTAAACTTGGATGCAAAATAATTCAAACTGAGAGGTTCAATTGTTATGGTAGTACAAGAAATAGCATTGTGAAGCTTACTGACTCACCACCACGGGTGCTCAAGCTTCCTTGCGCTGGCGTTGAACGGACTTTTAGCCTCACCCGACAGGAGTTCACCACGATGTTGTCATTTGGATTAAGGTTGCGTGTGCTCACAATGCCCGGTGCGTAGTACCCTCTCATCAGTAAGTAGTTAGTATGCGAGGCCTGAGGTGCCTTCACTTCAAATTTGGGCTTACTTCCAACATCTTCCAAGTCATCTTCCTCATCGTCATCTAAACCTTCCTTCCCCAACCTAAAACATATGAAGAATGTAGAGGCAAGGAACTGCAGATGTTGGTTTACAAAAGTAAAAACACAAAGCGCTGTAGTAACTAAGTGGATCAGGCAGCATCCCTGGATGAACATGGATAGCTGACGTTTCGTGTGGGGACCTTTCTTCAGTCTGGTCAGTGTTAAGACTAATTCCAGTTTGAATAAAAGTTCCGACCCGAATCGTTACCTATCCATGTTCTCCAGAGATGCTGCCTGAGTTACTCTGGCACTTTGTGCCTAAAACATATTAAAGCAAGGTTAATTATTTGAAAGCTCAAAGTATTCCAGCTGAGCTAAAGCACGAGAAGTGTTCTACTGATGATAAGCTGTGGGGTCTGGACATACTCAATGTACACGGCATGATGTACCAGTTCATTCCTCCTTCATCTGAAATTTTCAACACGGTAGAAAACAAGAGTGTGCACAATACTAATAATAGAAAGCAAAAGATTAAGATATTTCCATTGTAATCTTTTACCAGTTTGAAGGTGAGAGGGGAAAGATTTAATAGGAAACGTTTTCACACAAGGTGGTGGATATAATGGAATGCTGTCTGGCTCTATAAATGAGAGTGGGATTTATAAAGATATACAAACTTGGGGAAGTATCCATGAAGTGGGTGAATTTAGTCAGAGTGTGGTGAATCTGTAGAATTCTTTGCCACAGAAGGCTGTGGAGGCTGTCAGTGGGTATTTTTAAGGCAAATATAGATAGCTTCTTGATTAGTACAGGTGTCAAGAATTATGGGGAGAAGGCAGGAGAATGGGGTTGATAGATCAGCCATGATTGAATGGCGGAGTAGACTTGATGGGCCGAACGGCCTAATTCTACTCCTACACCTTATGAAAACCGTACGCCCGTACCTTTTAATAACTTCATTGTCTACCAGCGTACTGTCCACAACCACAATCTGCTCGGGGATTGAGACGTGGAAAGACAACAGTCCGAGGATAAACAAAGACACTGTGGCCACACAGCAGCCACCATTTCCATCCAGAGGGTATGTGAGCATGTCAGTCTCAACTGGTGCATCCTTATCCTGGAAGGAGAAGATGTTGGGGAGGTCCTCCATTCCTGCAGTCTTCAGCTTTTGTAAAAACTTATACGATTCAGAACATATATTACTTGGAAAACGCCAGACGAAGTTCCTGGAATAAATCATCCACAGGAAATATTACATCATGTTTAAGAGTTCTGAGAATGCAGAATAAAAACAGTACTGCACATCATTGACACACGAAAACACTGAAACTGTCTTTCATAAGTTCATGTCATAGAAGCAAAGTAGGCCCTTCGGCCCATCGCGCCTACTCCGCCATTCAATCATGGCTGATCAATCTTTCCCTCTCAACCCCATTCACCTGCCTTCTCCCCATATCCCTTGACCCCCTTACTAATTAAGAACATGTCAATCTCTGCCTGTAATGATGGCCTCTACTGTATGTGGCAATGAATTCCACAGATTCACCAAACTCTGGCTAAAGAAATTCCTCCTCATCCCCTTTCCAAAGGTGTGTCCTTTTATTCTGAGGCTATGCCCTCAGGTCCTAGATTCTCCCACTCGTCATGGAAATTATGTAGACGTGGAGACTCTGGAAGGGAGGCTGGTTTGTGTGACGGTCTGGGATGCATCCACAATTTCCTGCAATTTCTTGCCGTCGTGAATGGAGCTGTTCCCAAACCATGTTGTGACGCATCCTGATAAAATGCTTTTTATGGCGCATCTGTAGAAGTTGGTGAAAGTTGTTGGTGGCATGCTGAACCTCCTAAGCCTTCTGAGGAAAGGTCAATGCAGTTTCAAAACACACCTATATCTCTCTATATCACCATCTATATTTCTCATTTCCCTTTCCACCGACTCAGTCTGAAGAGGGGTCTTGACCCGAAACGTCTCCTATTCAGAGATGCTGTCTGACTCGCTGAGTTACTCCAACTTTTTATGTCTATCTTCGGTTTAAACCAGCATCTGCAGTTCCTTCCTACACATGTCACCTACCAATGTTCACCAGAGATAGTGCCTGACTCGCAGAGTTACTCCCACACTTTGTGTCCTTTTTCTGTAAACCAGCATCTGCAGTTCCTTGTTTCTAAATAATGTTAGTGCATAGAAACATAGAAAATGGGTGCAGGAGTAGGACATTCGAACTTTGAGCCAGCGCTGCCATTCAATATGATCATGGCTGATCATCCAAAATCAGTACCCCGTTCCTGCTTTCTCCCCATATCCCTCGATTCCATTAGCCCTAAGAGCTATATCTAATTCTCTCTTAAAAAGATCCAGTGAAGGGCCTCCACTGCCTTCTGTTGCAGAGAATTCCACAGAGTCACAACTCTCTGGGTGAAAAAGGTTTTTCCTCATCTAGGTACTAAATGGCCTACCCCATATTCTTAAACTGTGAAGCCTGGTTCTGGACTCCCCCAACATCGGGAACATTTTTCCTGCATCTAGCCTGTCCAATCCCTAAGAATTTAATATGTTTCTATAGGATCCCCTCTCATTCTTCTAAATTCCAGTGAATATAAGCCCAGTCGATCCATTCTTTCATCATATGTCAGTCCCGCCATCCCGGAAATTAACCTGGTGAACCTACACTGCACTCCCTCAATAGAAAGAATGTCCTTCCTCAAATTAGGAGACCAAAATTGCACACAATACTCTAGATGTGGTCTCGCCAGGGCCCTGTACAACTGCAGTGGGACCTCCTTGCTCCTATACTCAAATCCTCTCGAAATTTCCACCATCTCCAACGGGATCCCACCACTAGCCACATTTTCCCATCTCCACCCCTTTCCGCCATCCGCAGAGACCATTCCCTCTGCAACTCCCTGGTTAACTCATCCCTTCCCACCCAAACCACCCCCTCCCCAGGTACCTTCCCCTGGAACCGCGGAAGATGCAACACCTATCGCTATACCTCCTCCCTCGACTCTGTCCAGGGACCGCAACAGTTCTTTCAGGTTAGGCAGAGGTTCACTTGAACCTCCTCCAACCTCATCTACTGTATCCGTTGTTCAAGATGTGGACTCTTATACACCGACGAGACCAAAAGCAGACTGGGTGATCGTTTGGCGGAACACCTTCACTCAGCCCGCCTGAACCAACTGATCTCCCGGTTGCTGGACACTTTAATTCTCCTTCCCATTCCTACACAGACCTTTCAGTCCTCGGTCTCCTCCATTGTCAGGCGAGTGAGGCTAAATGCAAATTGGAGGAACAGCTTACAGCCCAGTGGTATGAATATTGATTTCTCTCACTTCAGGTAGCCCCAGCATTCCCTCTCTCTCTCTCTATCCCTCCCCCACCCAAGTCGCACTAGCTTCTCATTTTCACCCTACAAACAGCTAACAATGGCCTGTTTCCTTTATCATCGTTACTTTTTTGCATATCATTCATTCATTATTCTTTATCTCTCCACATCACCGTCTATATCTCTCGTTTCCCTTATCCCTAACCAGTCTGAAGAAGTGTCTCCACCCGAAACGTCACCCATTCCTTCTCTCCAGAAATGCTGCCTGTCCCGCTGAGTTACTCCAGCTTTTTGTGTCCATCCTCTCACTATGAAGGCCATCATGCTATTTGCTTTCTTCACTGCCTGCTGTACCTGCATGCTTACTTGCAGTGACTGATGTACAAGGACACCCAGGTCTCGTTGCACCTCCCCCTCTTCCTAATCTGAAAATAGTGCAAATGGGCACTTGATAGGCGGCATGGATTTGGTGAGAACAGTTGTTTCTGTGTTGTGTGCCTTCATGACAAGATCTTTAGGCCGTTGTGACAAATCTAATTGCCACTGGCTGCTTAGTGAATAGGTGCCAAACGCACAATCAGCACCGTGCATGTCTACACTATCTTGGGTGGCACGGCGGTAGTTGTTGCCTTACAGCGCCAGAAACCCAGGTTCGATCCTGACTATGGCTACTGTCTGTACGGAGGTTGGATGTTTGTATGTACTCCCTGTGACCTGCGCGGGTTTTCTCCAGGATCTCTGGTTTCCTCCACATTCCAGAGACATACAGGTTTGTAGGTTAATTGGCTTGGTAAAATTGTAAATTGTGCTTAGTGTGTGCAGGATAGTGTTAGTGTGCATGAATCACTGGTCGGCATGGACTCGGTGGGCCGGAGGGCTCGTTTCCACGCTGTAAATCACTAAACTAAACTCTGAAAACGGACTGATTTTTGCAGCTACAATGTTCACAACTGAAAAAGTCCCACCACGTACCTGTAGTATGTCTGTGACAACTGATAGGACATTGATGCAAAGGGCAAGGCCCTGCTCTTCTTTGGCCCCAATGCTTTACTGACTCTGCGTCGGTTTACCAAGCTCCGCTGTTGGAACTCGAGGAACACCCTCACGAGGATGTCATCCTTGTATTGCTTATAAAGATGGAATGTCTGGGGAAATAAAGCATATTTTACAAAAAAACTCACACTCCCTCCTGACTAAAACAGATTTTAAAGTTACTTACAACAGAATCATTGCCTTGAATGCATTAGTGAAGGGTGATTTTTGACAGATTTATTCTGCCTTATCATCCTTTATTTGCTCCTGCTTGCAGGTAATCACATCAAAGTATTTGCGCAATGAGCCAGCTGGCAAATGCACAGTAAATGTTTTAGGTAACTGTTTAAAAATCAAACCAAATGCATGTATAATTAAAGTAGAAATACTAAGCATTTAAAATGAGCCATTCTTCGAAATATTTCTGTGAAGAAATTGACTGATTGAAAGATACAGCTTGGAAACAGGCCCTTCAGCCCACCGTCCACATCGACCATCGATCGCCATTCACGCTAGTTCTATGTTATCCCACTTTCTCATCCACTCCCTACAGATTAGGGGCAATTTTCAGAGGGCAATTAACCTGCAATTCTGCACATGATGTGTGAGAAAACCCACACAGTCGCAGGAGAACGTGCAAACTCCACACAGATAGCACCCGAGGTCAGGATCGATTCAGTGTCTCTGGTGCTATGAGGCAGTGGCTCTACCAGCTGTGCCACTGTGCCAACCCTACTATAAGACCTATCATTATTTTTAAATGTTCAGCGCGTTTGCTGAATGGCAATTAATAAACCCTTAGAAAAATCAACTAAACCAGAAAATATAGATATTTAGCATATTTTATGCAGACTCAAGTAGCTGAAATTGACAACAGTTCAAAAGATTTCTTGGACAATGAAACTGGTAGAGAAACTTGGAATCAAGGACGGGAAACATTGCTGTGTTACTGCTGCAGAATCAGGCCACATTTCAATACAAGGGCAGGTGGAGTGGTTTCCTTTTCATAGTGTCATAAAGTGATAGTGTGGAAACAGGCCCTTCGGCCCAGATTGCCCACACCGGCCAACATGTCCCAGCTACACTAGTCCCACCTGCCTGCGCTTGATCCATATCCCTCCATATTTGTCCTATCCATGTACCTGTCTAACTGCTTCTTAAATGTTGGGATAGTCCCAGCCTCAACTACCTCCTCTGGCAGCTTGTTCCATACACACCTTTGTTCCTTTGTGTGAAAAAGTTACCCCTCAGATTCCTATTTTAAATCTTTTCCCCTTCACCTTGAACCTATGTCCTCTGGTCCTCGATTCCCCTACTCTGGGCAAGAGATTCTGTGCATCTACCCAATCCATTCCTCTCATGATTTTATACATCTTACTTAAAATCTAATTTAAAATCATCTTACTTAAAATCATGGCCTGGCCAAACAAAAGGGCAGATTTTTAATTGAAAGGTTTATTAAAAAAGCACTAATCTAATGGATTGCAATGGATTTCGTAACTCGAGATACATAAATACCTGAAAGGACTGGCATGATTTCATCTGTGTATCGGATAGAGCCAGGGTGCTCTGAATAAAATTTTGCAGAACCATATAATGAATATCGTCAATGCTACAAAAGGAAAAAAAAGAAAACTTCAGATTTTTGATAGACATGATATCCACACTAAGTATTATAGGAACATAACTGCAGATGCTGGTACAAATCGAAGGTATCACAAAATGCTGGAGTAACTCAGCGGGTCAGGCAGCATCTCAGGAGAGAAGGAATGGGTGACGTTTAGGATCGAGACCCTTCTTCAGACTAAGTATTTATCAGTTGGACCTGGAAAAGGATTGCTGGTTTTGCCTATCAATTGCTATCCGCTAAACTCTCCAAATTTTCCTGCTACTGCATCTCTTAAAATTCAATTAGTCTTATTACGCCAGCTCTAAAAGATGCAGATAAGGCAAAATGCTTTCTCCGAGACTTCAGACCAACTAAAAGGAAAATAAATGTTTCCTGCCTGGGGGAATGGAACAGGAACTACCTGTTGAACACAGAAATTCGTTGGAATTCCTTCTTTCAGAGTCGTGAATCCATGGAATATTGCACCAAATTCTTGTGGAGAACGAATCACTGAACATATTTAAAGCTGAGATGAGATTTTTGGTCTTTCAGAGAAATTGCTGGGAATGGGATGGTACAGAAAAAGTATAGATGAGGTTAAGATTCACCATGACCTTGCTGGAAGACTGGGCGGGCTTGATGGGCTGCATGACCATGATAGACTTTAGAGATACGGCGCGGAAACGGGCCCTACGGCCCACCGAGTCCGCGCCTACCAGCGATCACCCCGTACACTAACACTGTCATACACACTAGGGACAAATTACATTGTTTATTTACTAAAGCCAATTAACCGACAAACCTGTGTGGCTTTGGAGTGTGGGAGGAAACCGGAGCACCCGGAGAAAATCCATGCAGTCGCAGGGAGAACGTGCAAACTCTGTACAGACAGCACCCGAGTTCAACCCGTTTGTTTGTCACTGTGAGGCAGCAGTTCTGCCACTGCACCGCAATAGCTCAATATTATATGACAATAAAATGAGCAAGAGTGAATTATTAATTTGTTAAACATAGATCACAGATTTTATTTGTGCTGAAGTCAATGGGGGAGAGGGAAATGGGGGAGATCTACGATTGTTGGAGAAGACTGTCGAGCTGGTTAGAGAGGTGCCGAGGATGTTTACAAAGTGATTGCCTCAGGGATGGTGGATTATAGCTCTGTATAGACTGATTAAGCTGAAGGACACAAAGTGCTGGAGTAACTCAGCGGGTCAGGCAACATCTCTGGAGAACATAGATGGGTGACGTTTCGAGTTGAGACCCTTCTTCAGACTGAATAGGCTGACGTTGTTTCAGAGGGGGCTAACAACATAAAGTAAAAAGACTTAAACAAGATGGAAGAGGTTGACATACTTCCTTTGCTGGACAATCAAGGGGCATTGTTTTGAAGATATTAAACCACAGAAGAGTTGAGTCACTCCAACATTTTGTGTCTATTTTGGATATTTCAGGCTTAGTCTTGGTCAGCATCAACGAATTGGGCCAAAGGGCTTGTTTCATGTTGTATGACCATGATTCTGAAAGATCCACGCAAAGGGAAGCAGCTTTGGAAGCTGCTGCCTAAAAGCGTGGTGGAAGCAGAAACAAGCATCATTTTAATAGGAAATTCTGCAAACACTTGAATCACAAGCTACAAAGTTACAGAATGAAAGGTAGGTAGGAAGGACTGAGAAAGTTTGCTATTTATGACACGTCTTTTTTTTCCCCCCAGGGTTGGGGAAATAAAAGCTCAAAAGCATGTTTAAGGTGAGAGGGGTATTATTTCATAGGAACCTGAGGGACAATGTTTTGCACATGGAAGGTGGAATGTTTATGGAACGAGCTGACAGAGGAAGTGGTTGAGGCAAGTATAATAACAATATTTAAAAGACATTTGGACAGGTACATGGATTGAAAAAAGAGGGATATGCTTCAAATGCCGACAAATTATATTAGTTTAGATGGGCATCTTGGTTGGCATGGACGGGTTAGGGTAAAGGTCTGCTTTGGTGCTTTATGGTTCTACGACTCTCTCCAGACATATAAATCTATTCCAATGTTTTTGAGCTGTAAGAGAGGAGGGATTTCAGATCAAAAGCACCTTCCCTGACCGTACCTTTCCCTGCGCTTTATAAGTTGATTGTCTGTGTGGGCCAGGAAATAAAACCCGTGAATTGATTGCAGGAATCTTTTAGAATCAAACGGTCATACAACATGAAACAGGCCCTTTGGCCCAATTCGTCCTTGCTGACCAAGATACCCACCTAAGCTTGTCACATCCATAAAATAGACGGAAATTGCTCGAATAACACAGCTGGTCAGGCAGTATCTCTGGGGGAAAAAGATTGGTGATGTTTTGGGTCAGGACCCTTCTTCAGAGTGAAAGTAGAGGGGAGGGAACTGGAGGCAAGAAAAAAGCAGGGCCGGCAACAGATGACGATGGAAGGGTGGAGCCCATAATTGGTTGGGGAAGAGGTGATAACAAAGGGATACAAGGATGCAAACAGGGGAACTAGTAGGACGACTAGGGTGGGGAAGAGGGAGAGGGAATGCAGGGATTACTTGAAATTAGGGAAATTAACCTTCATCAATTATCCATGATAATTTTCAGTCAATGACTGATTGCCAATACTTTAAAGTCTAAACCCAATCTGTGAAAACGGAGATAAAAATCATAGATAAGTTACTTTTTTATGACATCATGCTTTTGGTCTTCATTCCCTTCTTCCCCAACGACCAGTATTTTAAATCTGTTCAAAATAATAAAACTTCAATGAAGCATGGTATATATTTGACAGATGAATACAAAAGTCCTTATTGTTCTCTTACACCCCCCCCACCCAGGCTTACACATTCCTTTCCCTTACTATTTTTAGGTGTGTCCTCATCCGAGAGTAGAATTCTTGTTCGTAAGTCTCCCTGCTCGGATCAACATGGAAACCATCACATGCCATGTGAGCAAGTCTCATAGATTGAATTAATTGATGCCAAGAACTCAGTGTAGAAGGAATGTGGTCAACTCTGTCCAATTACAGTTTCTAATATATTTGCCAATGAGTGTGCTTTGCAATTTACTTGCTTATGTGAATTTATGAACGTAATGGCAATGTTCCAAATGTGTTACGTTATTTTGAAATGTTAGAACAAGAAGAAGTTAAACTGTTACAAAAATGTACAATATGACATCTGTTCCCAATGTGAAATGTCAATTGATGGATTGACTAAAATATACAACGCACCAAGTTTTAGCGGACCATCCATTCATGCTAGACACAAAAAGCTGGAGTAATTCAGCGGGACAGGCAGCATCTTTGGAGAGAAGGAATGGGTGACATTTCAGCTCTCTCCATTCCTTTCTCTCCAGAGATGCTGCCTGTCCCGCTGAATTACTCCAGCTTTTTGTGTCTATCTTCGGTTTAAACCAGCACCTGCAGTTCCTTCCTACACATCCATTCATGCTAGTACTAAGTTATCCCACTTATACCTCCACTCCCTGCATATTAGACTTTTCTTTAGACTTTAGAGCTACAGTGCGGAAACAAGCCCATTGGCCCACCGAGTCCGTGCTGACAAGCAATCACCCGTACACTAGCACTGCCCTACACACTAGGGATAATGTGCAATCTTACTGAAGCCATTAATCTACAAACCTGTACGGCTTTGGAGTGTGGGAGGAACCTGGAGGGGTACTGATTGAGAATGATCAGCCATGATCACATTGAATGGCGATGCTGGCTCGAAGGGCCGAATGGCCTCCTCCTGCACCTATTGTCTATTGTCTATTGGAGTACCTGGAGAAAAAGCCACATCATCACAGGGAGAACGTACAAACTCCATACAGACAGAACCTGTAATCAGGATCAAACCCTGGTTTCTGGCACTACAAGGTGCCAACTCTACCGCTGCACCACTGTGCCGTCCCTAAGAGAACTATTTATATGTAGATGGAAGTTAAACTTAGTAAGTGATCAGAAAACTATTCTTAAGTTTAGAATTAATGATTCTATATACAATTAAAACCTAAGGCATTCACTCACAATCTCTCAAAACTTTATAAATGTGGTGCTTGCAGTTGTGCAAGGAACATAACATAGACAGTGCTGGATTATTAAAATAAAATACTAGTACATCATGATTTCAGAAAATCAGCCTTTGAAGGGCATCGCACCTGACAAACAATTCCTGCAGTGTATCGGGAATAACAATGTTTCCAGATCCTATCGTGGAGCTGAATTTTTCTCTCAGTTTTCTGACAAATTCCTTGAACTCTTCTGTACAAACCTGCACAACATAAAACAATCTTTTCAGGCATGACATCTCATGGCAAACGGCATATAAAGTAGAAAATGTTTACAACATTCAGCAGGCAGGCAGTATCTGTGCAAAAAGAAACAGAGTTAAGGTTGAAGGTCAAAGACTCTGTCAGAACGGGGAAAGAGAGAAGACATTCTCCGTGATTTTCCTACCTCATCTGCCGATCAACTGCTCCATAGCCTCAATCCATCTGTCACTTGCCAACCCTTGCCCCACACCTTTCCCTCACCCTTTTCATTCAGTAGAGGGCTATCTCCCCTCTACTCCATCATTCAGAAAAAGGGTCCCGACCTGAAATGTTTCCTGTCGACCTCCCTTCATGGATGCTGCCTGACCTGCTGAGTTCTTCCAGTAGTTTGTTGTTTTGCTCAAGAGAGAAAACAACTAATTATTCAGTTGCAGACAGTTGGAGAGGCCCCATTTCTTAGGGAAAATGACATGGGGCATTCTCTTTCTCTTTACACAGATGCTGCCTAACCTGATGAATGTGTCCAGCATGTTTCTGTATTTTATTTCAGACTGTAACAGGAACATTTCTAAGTTCAACATCAGCTTCCCCAATCAGCGTGAAATCCTTGCGTTGGTCATTCCAGATCTGGGATCTGCTACCAGAAACAAATATGCAGATTTATTGCCCCAAAATCTATTTTGGTCAACTTTGTAGCAAATAATATCAGAATAATCAAGTCTATCACTGCTTTGGTTAGGTCAAACATCGGGCATTAAACAGTGACAAAATATTCCCGTTGGAAATATGAAATAAACTGGAAAATACTGGAAATGCTGAGCAGTATCACTGAATAGTGAACCGTGCATTGGGAATATTTGCAGATGCACCTGATATCATTTATTTAATGATTGGAGAGATTTTAGTGGCATTTCTGCAAGATTTAAGACATTGTTTATTTTACTTTAGTGTAGAGATACAACGTGGAAACAGGCCCTTTGGCCCCTTGAGTCCGCGCCGACCAGCAATCCCGTACACTAGCACTATCCTGCACACTCGGGCCAATTTACAAATTTTTACCGAAGCCAAATTAACCTACAAACCTATACGTTTTTGGAGCGTGGGAGAAAACCCGGGGAAAACCCAGGCGGTCACGGGGAGAATGTACAAACTCCGTACACAGAGCACCCGTGGTCAGGATTGAACCCGGGTCTGTGGCGCTGGAAGGCAGCAACTCTGCTGCAGAGCCACCGTGCCATAGTATTTGAAAAAACTAATGGTCCTGTGATTCAGTGCACTGAGTCTCAAAACAGAAAGATAGTACCCAACGCTTTGCTTTGCAAACAAATATTAGTGTTTTATTACCTGGTTGTCCTGGTAGTTGTCCTTTTTATTCATGATTTCGTCTATTAGGGCATGGTCTTCATAGACTTCAGCCAGACAAATTCTGCCAAAATTTAAAAATAGGAAATATATATATATATTTTTTTAAGAGGCAGAATCACCAGTAGGTATTAGATTCATTGGCGAAGCAAAGAAATCACATTCTGTTGACCCAGGCTCAGCAGCTGTGAGAATGTTTAAGACCACTGTGGAGCAACAAATCAGTCCATTTGGTGCTGTCGTTTATGTAGCCTGCAAGCCTGTTCCCATTGGTCTTTGCATATCAACACAGCCTTTTATATTCCCTTACAGGTATATTCATCAGATTTAACATTTAACAAATCCTTTAGAAGATAATTGATTACATCAATTACATCAGGGAATCATCAATTGATGTGGATATATTTAAGGCAGAGATAGATTCTTGATTAGTACGAGTGTCAGAGGTTATGGGGAGAAGGCAGGAGAATGGGGTTAGGAGGGAGAGATAGATCAGCCATGATTGAATGGCGGAGTAGACTTGATAGGCTGTATGGCCTAATTCTATTTCTATCACTTAAGATCTTCTGATAAATTGGAAAGAAGGTGGCTCTTCAACACATAGTATTTCTCCAGTTTTCTTTCTTGGATTTGCACCAGCAAGCTAGCTAGGTAGCTCCTGCCCACAAAGGCAGCACTGGGTGGCAGCATGATTTCGCCACTGGAATTCACCGCAACAAAAAACGTTTATGGTGCGTAGAAAGGAACTGCAGATGCCGGTTTATACCTAAGATCGACACAAAGTGCTGGAGTAACAGCGGGCCAGGCAGCATCTCCGGAGCAAAAGGATGGGTGAAAAGGGACTAGCAAGGGTGGAAGGCCGCCCGGGACATCTGAAGTGCAATGCGAGACATCTCAAGTGAGAGGCTGAGAAAGTCCCAAGTTGCACAGATGGAAATGCGTATTCCACCATCAGGTGAGTAATTACCCTTCCCCTCTGATGTGAAACACCCGCAAAACTCGACAGCACAATCAAAATTTCAAAGTGTTAGCATTTATTGCAATTAAAGATATTGCTGCATAATGTGCAAATGGTCAAGCTGGGTGCAAAGCAAACATTTTGCCTCAACAATTCAAAATATTTTGCTCACACCACCGGACCCGATTTATCAACACTGTAACGTGATCAAAGATAGACACAAAGTGCTGGAGTACTCATTAAGCTCCGCATTGTGCTCCAGCACTTCTGGTGCCCGTTATTTGCCAGTATGCAGTGGCCTCACCTGTAATTCAGCATTGTCTGGGGGTTCTTGAGGATGTAACGAGATCGACGGCCCACAGCAAGAGAGGTTTTATCCAAAGCCTCTTCAAAATAATCGTGCAAGACATCTCTGACCGTTTGCCAAGGGACAAAAGGTCCTTTCAACTAAAAGTAAAAACAGATTGTATTTTCAAAGTCATGCAAAAAGGCACCTAATAGGATTTCCGTGGAAACCTTTATACTGCTAATTTGGACTGTAAATTCCTGAATCATAAACATTTCTCGGCGCTACAACTTTGGAATGCAAATATACACACAATCCCATACCTTTTTGTTAAGGACGTGGCTGGCTACTCGGCACAGCATAAGAAGACTGTCCTCTTGAGCAGTCCAGGTTACACGAAGTTTGGTCATACGACGCAGTGCACTCCTATCAGCGTCGTCTGTGAAACGTCTCTTAACCTTCCCCTGTGCTGGTGCTTCCTCTGCAGATAGCAGTGAAGAAATATTATTACAATCGGGAAAGACTTTATTAAGGGGGCGGCACGGTGGCGCAGCGGCAGAGTTGCTGCCTTACAGCGCCAGAGCCCCCGGTACGATTCTGACTACGGGTGATGTACACACAGAGTTTGTACGCTCTCCCCTGAATGCGTGGTAGGGGTATCATGGTAGGGGCAGAGAGTTGTGGACACAAGCCAGATCATCACACAAGCCAAACTCTCTTCCAATGACCCCGTCGACACTTCATGCTGCCTTGGCAAGGCCACCAGTATAATGATGGACTAGTCTCACCCAGTCACTCCATCTTCTCCTCTCTCCCATCAGGCAAGCGATACAGAAGTTTGAAAACACATACATCCAGATTCAGAGACAGTTTCTTCCCAGTTGTAATCAGGCAAATGAACGGTCTGCTCATCAACCAAGGTGCAGACCTGACCTCCCATCTACCTCATTGGACACCTTTAAACGATCCTTCATTGGACTTTATCTTGCACTAAATTTATCTATGCACTGTGGACGGCTTGATTGTAATCACGTATACTTTTAATTGACTGGATAGCACACAAACAAAAGCTCTTCAATGTACCAGGGGGACCAACATTCTGGCAGGCAGGTTTGCTAGTGCTACAAGCGTGGCTTTAAACTAAGTAGTGGGGGGGGAGGGGTTGACAAATTGGGAATATGGAGATAGAGTTAAAGGGGAAGCGAATACAGGAGAAACTGTAAAGGACTCTCGTATGAATGGGAAGAGAAGTTCTAGAAGGGATATGAGAGTAAGGTCAGGGCCAATTGTGACCGGTGTGAGAGGGGAGGTAAATACCGAAGTTAAAGTGTTGTATTTAAATGCGCGAAGTATAAGAAATAAAGTGGATGAGCTTGAGGCTCAGTTAGACATTGGCAAGTATGATGTTGTGGGAATCACTGAGACATGGCTACAAGAGGACCAGGGCTGGGAGCTGAATATTCAGGGGTACACAACGTACAGAAAAAACAGGCAGGTGGGGAGAGGGGGCGGGGTAGCTCTGTTGGTAAGGAATGATATTCACTCCCTTGCAAGGAGTGACATAGAATCAGGAGATGTAGAATCAGTATGGATAGAGATGAGGAATTGTAAGGGTAAAAAGACCCTAATGGGAGTCATCTACAGGCCCCCAAACAGTAGCCTCGACATAGGGTGCAAGTTGAATCAGGAGCTAAAATTGGCATGTCACAAATGTAATGCCACGGTGGTCATGGGAGATTTCAACATGCAGGTAGACTGGGAAAATCAGGTTGGTAATGGACCCCAGGAAAGAGAGTTTGTGGAGTGCCTCCGAGATGGATTCTTAGAACAGCTTGTACTGGAGCCTACCAGGGAGAAGGCAATTCTGGATTTAGTGTTATATAATGAACCTGACCTGATAAGGGGACTCGAGGTAAATGAGCCATTAGGAGGCAGTGACCACAATATGATATGTTTTACTCTACAAATTGAGAGGGAGAAGGGAAAATCAGAGGTGTCAGTATTACAGTATAGCAAAGGGGATTACAGAGGCATGAGGCAGGAGTTGGCCAAAATTGACTGGAAGGAGGCCCTAGCAGGGAAGACTGTGGAACAGCAATGGCAGGTATTCCTGGGAATAATGCAGAAGTTGCAGGATCAATAGACAATAGACAATAGGTGCAGGAGTAGGCCATTCAGCCCTTCGAGCCAGCACCGCCATTCAATGCGATCATGGCTGATCACTCTCAATCAGTACCCCGTTCCTGCCTTCTCCCCATATCCCCTCACTCCGCTATCCTTAAGAGCTCTATCCAGCTCTCTCTTGAAAGCATCTAACGAACTGGCCTCCACTGCCTTCTGAGGCAGAGAATTCCACAACTTCACCACCCTCTGACTGAAAAAGTTCTTCCTCATCTCCGTTCTAAATGGCCTACCCCTTATTCTTAAACTGTGGCCCCTTGTTCTGGACTCCCCCATCATTGGGAACATGTTATCTGCCTCTAATGTGTCCAATCCCCTAATTATCTTATATGTTTCAATAAGATCCCCCCTCATCCTTCTAAATTCCAGTGTATACAAGCCCAATCGCTCCAGCCTTTCAACATACGACAGTCCCGCCATTCCGGGAATTAACCTAGTGAACCTACGCTGCACGCCCTCCATAGCAAGAATATCCTTCCTCAAATTTGGAGACCAAAACTGCACACAGTACTCGAGGTGCGGTCTCACCAGGGCCCGGTACAACTGTAGAAGGACCTCTTTGCTCCTATACTCAACTCCTCTTGTTACGAAGGCCAACATTCCATTGGCTTTCTTCACTGCCTGCTGTACCTGCATGCTTCCTTTCATTGACTGATGCACTAGGACACCCAGATCTCGTTGAACTCCCCCTCCTCTTAACTTGACACCATTCAGATAATAATCTGCCTTTCTATTCTTACTTCCAAAGTGAATAACCTCACACTTATCTACATTAAACTGCATCTGCCATGTATCCGCCCACTCACACAACCTGTCCAAGTCACCCTGCAGCCTTATTGCATCTTCCTCACAATTCACACTACCCCCCAACTTAGTATCATCTGCAAATTTGCTAATGGTACTTTTAATCCCTTCGTCTAAGTCATTAATGTATATCGTAAATAGCTGGGGTCCCAGCACCGAACCTTGCGGTACCCCACTGGTCACTGCCTGCCATTCCGAAAGGGACCCATTTATCCCCACTCTTTGCTTTCTGTCTGTCAACCAATTTTCTATCCATGTCAGTACCCTACCCCCAATACCATGTGCCCTAATTTTGCCCACTAATCTCCTATGTGGGACCTTGTCGAAGGCTTTCTGAAAGTCGAGGTACACCACATCCACTGACTCTCCCTTGTCAATTTTCCTAGTTACATCCTCAAAAAATTCCAGTAGATTTGTCAAGCATGATTTCCCCTTCGTAAATCCATGCTGACTCGGAATGATCCCGTTACTGCTATCCAAATGCTCAGCAATTTCGTCTTTTATAATTGACTCTAGCATCTTCCCCACCACTGATGTCAGACTAACTGGTCTATAATTACCCGTTTTCTCTCTCCCTCCTTTCTTAAAAAGTGGGATAACATTTGCTATCCTCCAATCCACAGGAACTGATCCTGAATCTATAGAACATTGAAAAATGATCTCCAATGCTTCCACTATTTCTAGAGCCACCTCCTTAAGTACTCTGGGATGCAGACCATCAGGCCCTGGGGATTTATCAGCCTTCAGTCCCATCAGTGTACCCAAAACCACTTCCTGCCTAATGTGGATTTCCTTCAGTTCCTCCATCACCCTAGGTTCTCCGGCCCCTAGAACATTTGGGAGATTGTGTGTATCTTCCTCAGTGAAGACAGATCCAAAGTAACGGTTTAACTCGTCTGCCATTTCTTTGTTCCCCATAATAAATTCCCCTGCTTCTGTCTTCAAGGGCCCCACATTTGCCTTGACTATTTTTTTCCTCTTCACGTACCTAAAAAAACTTTTGCTATCCTCCTTTATATTATTGGCTAGCTTACCCTCGTACCTCATCTTTTCTCCCCGTATTGCCTTTTTAGTTAACTTTTGTTGCTCTTTAAAAGAGTCCCAATCCTCTGTCTTCCCACTCTTCTTTGCTATGTTATACTTCCTCTCCTTAATTTTTATGCTGTCCCTGACTTCCCTCGTCAGCCACAGGTGTCTCTTACTCCCCTTAGAATCTTTCCACCTCTTTGGAATAAATTGATCCTGCAACCTCTGCATTATTCCCAGGAATACCTGCCATTGCTGTTCTACCGTCTTCCCTGCTAGGGCCTCCTTCCAATCAATTTTGGCCAGCTCCTGCCTCATGCCTCTGTAATCCCCTTTGCTATACTGTAATACCGACACTTCCGATTTTCCCTTCTGCCTTTCCATTTGCAGAGTAAAACTTATCATGTTGTGATCACTGCCTCCTAATGGCTCTTTTACCTCTAGTCCCCTTATCAGATCAGGATCATTACACAACACTAAATCCAGAATTGCCTTCTCCCTGGTAGGCTCCAGTACAAGCTGTTCTAAGAATCCATCTCGAAGGCACTCTACAAACTCTCTTTCCTGGGGTCCATTTCCAACCTGATTTTCCCAGTATACCTGCATGTTGAAATCTCCCATAACCACCGTAGCATTACATTTTTGACACGCCAATTTTATCTCCTGATTCAACTTGCACCCTATGTCAAGGCTACTGTTTATCAATTTATCCCAAAGAGGAGGAAAGATTCTAAGGGGAGTAAGAGGCACCCGTGGCTGACAAGGGATGTCAAGGACAACATAAAAATAAAATGGAAGAAGTATAACATAGCAAAGAAGAGTGGGAAGCCAGAGGATTGGGACTCTTTTAAAGAGCAACAGAAGATAACTAAAAAGGCAATACGGGGAGAAAAGATGAGGTACGAGGGTAAACTAGCCAATAATATAAAGGAGGATAGTAAAAGCTTTTTTAGGTATGTGAAGAGGAAAAAAATAGTCAAGGCAAATGTGGGTCCCTTGAAGACAGAAGCAGGGGAATTTATTATGGGGAACAAGGAAATGGCAGACGAGTTGAACCGGTACTTTGGATCTGTCTTCACTGAGGAGGATACAAACAATCTCCCAGATGTTCTAGTGGCCAGAGATCCTAGGGTGACAGAGGAATTGGAGGAAATCCACATTAGGCAGGAAAAAGTTTTGGGTAGACTAATGGGACTCAAGGCTGATAAATCCCCAGGGCCTGATGGTCTGCATCCCAGGGTGCTTAAGGAGGTGGCTCTAGAAATTGTGGACGCATTAGTGCTTATTTTCCAATGTTCTATAGATTCCGGGTCAGTTCCTGTGGATTGGAGGGTAGCTAATGTTATCCCACTTTTCAAGAAAGGAGGGAGAGAGAAAACGGGAAATTATAGACCAGTTAGTCTGACATCAGTGGTGGGGAAGATGCTGGGGTCAATTATAAAAGACGAAATTGCGGAGCATTTGGATCGCAGTAACAGGATCGTTCCGAGTCAGCATGGATTTACGAAGGGGAAATCGTGCTTGACTAATCTACTGGAATTTTTTGAGGATGTAACTAGGAAAATTGACATGGGAGAGTCAGTGGCTGTGGTGTACCTCGACTTTCAGAAAGCCTTCGACAAGGTCCCACATAGGAAATTGGTGGGCAAAATTGGAGCACATGGTATTGGAGGTAGGGTACTGACATGGATAGAAAGTTGGTTGACAGACAGAAAACAAAGAGTGGGGATAAATGGGTCCCTTTCAGAATGGCAGGCAGTGAGTAGTGGGGTAGGCCCTTCATCGCCCTGCGTGGCCTGGCCGCGGCACTTTCCATCGCCCGGTGGGGGCTCAGGACCTTCATCGGCCTGCTCGGCTCGGCCCTGGGACTTTCCATCGCCCGGTGGGGGCTTCAAAAAGTTGGGAGCCTCGATCACCTCGTGGCACCACGGGAGAAGAATGAGGAGGAGATAAGATTTTTCTTTGCCTTCCATCACAGTGAGGGTGTGCCTGGAGCAATCACTGTGATGGCTGTTTGTGTTATAAATTGTATCTGTGTGTCCTGTGCTTTGTGTTGTATACTGCCGGACCCTGACGTGAGAGGACGCTGGCGCTGTTTATTCGCCGCTTCTCCGTTAGGATAGTTTGTCTGTTTGTTTTTATGTTATGATTGTTTTTGTAAAGCGCTTTGAGCTTCTGGTAAGGCGCTATATAAAATAAATGCTTATTATTATTATTATTATTATTAAAAGTACCATTAGCAAATTTGCCGATGATACAAAGCTAGGTGGCAGTGTGAGCTGTGAGGTTGCAGGGTGACTTGGGACAGGTTGTGTGAGTGGGCGGATGCATGGCAGATGCAGTTTAATGTGGATAAGTGTGAGGTTATCCACTTTGGTGGTAAGAATAGGAAGGCAGATTATTATTTGAATGGTGTCAAGTTGATCTGGGTGTCTTAGTGCATCAGTCACTGAAAGGAAGCATGCAGGTACAGCAGGCAGTGAAGAAAGCCAATGGAATGTTGGCCTTCATAACAAGAGGAGTTGAGTATAGGAGCAAAGAGGTCCTTCTGCAGTTGTTCAGGGCCCTAGTGAGACCGCACCTGGAGTACTGTGTGCAGTTTTGGTCTCCAAATTTGAGGAAGGATATTCTTGCTATTGAGGGCGTGCAGCGTAGGTTTACTAGGTTAATTCCCGGAATGGCGGGACTGTCATATGTTGAAAGACTGGAGCGACTAGGCTTGTATACGCTGGAATTTAGAAGGATGAGAGGGGATCTTATCGAAACGTATAAGATTATTAAGGGGTTGGACATGTTAGAGGCAGGAAACATGTTCCCAATGTTGGGGGAGTCCAGAACCAGGGGCCACAGTTTAAGAATAAGGGGTAGGCCATTTAGAACAGAGATGAGAAAAAACTTTTTTAGTCAGAGAGTTGTGAATCTGTGGAATTCTCTGCCTCAGAGGGCAGTGGAGGCCAATTCTCTGAATACATTCAAGAGAGAGCTAGATAGAGCTCTTAAGGATAGCGGAGTCAGGGGTATGGGGAGAAAGCAGGAACGGGGTACTGATTGAGAATGATCAGCCATGATCACATTGAATGGCGGTGCTGGCTCGAAGGGCCGAATGGCCTACTCCTGCACCTATTGTCTATTGTCTATTGTACCTTGCTTGGTACACGTGACAATAATAAACTAAACTAAACAAAAATAGGTTTAGGTTTATTACTGTCACGTGTACTGAGATGCAGTGAAAAGCTTTGTTTTGCATGCTATCCAATCAGATCAGATAATACCACACAAATCGTTTAACTCAAGAACAATAGATAGAGCTAAGGAGAAGATACACAGCGCAGAATATGGTTTGTCAACCCACCACCACATTCTGAAGGCAGTTAGGGATGGGCAAGAAAGTCTAGCAGTGAGGCTAGATCCTTAAAAACAAAATAGTTTAGTTTAGAGATACAGCGCGGAAACAGGCCCATTGAGTCTGCACCGACCAGCATCCCTGCATATTAACCCTGCCCTACACCCACTAGGGACAATTTACATTTATACAAAGCTAATTAAACTACAAACCTGTACATCTTTGGAGTGTGGGAGGAAACCAAAGATCTCGGAGAAAACCCACGCAGGTCACAGGGAGAACGTATAAACTCCGTACAGACAGCAACCATAGTCAGGATCGAGCCCGGGTCTCTGGAAAACCCTGGGTGCTGTAAGACAGCAACTCTACCGCTGCGCCATTGTGCTGCCCATTGCGCCACCAATAATAAACCAATAATAAACTAAACAAAAATGCTTTCTCTCCTCTGGGAGTCTACAAAAGAATTGTTCCACCATCTTTAAAGGGAGAAGCTTAATAGGGAAAAGAAAACAGTGGTAAAACTCTTACCTATCTTTTTCTTTTTTCTTGTTTTTTTCCCACTCTCCTTTTCCAGTCGTTTCCTTTTCTGTCCTTTTCCACCAATGACCCGCATGTTTCTGCCAACGGTGCTTTCTTTTTCAATTCGGATGTCCTCTTCATCCTTGGCAAGGGATCCGTGCATAGACCTGAGCATCCCTAACATCTTGAATTTATTTCCTGCATCAAAAAAAAAACCCAAACGGAAATTGGGAAAAAAAATTACAAACCACAAAATACCTTGCCTCTAATGCCTCCAAAGACACACATGTTTGTAGGTTAATTGGTTTGGTAAAATTGTAAATTGTCCCTCGTGTGCGGGGATCGCTGGTTCGTGCGGACTCGGTGGGCCGAAGGGCCTGTTTCCGCGCTGTATCTCTAAAGTAAACTAAACTAATGCTTTTAACTTCCATAATAGTGTAAAGTAACCAAGGAAAACAGTAATAAATTATGAAAATGTCTTTTCATGATGCAGCTCTGTAAAACTTTGGTTAGACTGCATTTAGGTGCAGTTCCGATTGTCCCATTGCAGGGAGGATGTGGAGGTTTTGGAGAGTGTGCAGGGGAGGTTTATCAAAATGCTGCCTCGATTAGCTAAAAGGAGATGGACACACTTGGATTGGTTTCTCCTAGAATGCTGAAAGTTGGTGGGGGGAGAAACTTGATAGCGGTATATACAATTATGAGATGCAGATGGGGTAAACAGTCAGAACCTTTTCCCCCCCAGGGTGGAAATGTCAAAGATTAGAGGGCGTAGGTTTAAAGTGAGAGCGGCAAAGTTTAATGGAGATGTGCAGGGAATTTGTTTTTAAATATAGAGGGTCAAGTCAAGTCAAGTCAAGTCAATTTTATTTGTATAGCACATTTAAAAACAACCCACGTTGACCAAAGTGCTGTACATCAGTTCAGGTACTAAGAAACGAACATACAATGGCACACAATCATAACAGCACATACATAAACAGTTCACAGCGCCCACTCAGAGGGCCTCAAACGCTAGGGAGTAGAAAAAGGTTTTGAGCCTGGACTTGAAGGAGTGGATGGAGGGAGCAGTTCTGATGGGGAGAGGGAATGAATTGCCAGGGGTGGTGAAGGCAGATATGATAGTGCATTTAAGAGGCTTTTAGATAGACATATGGATATACTGGGAATAGAGGGAAAGGTGAGGGGGGTATAGATCATGTGCAGGCAGGTGAGATGGGTTTATTTTGGCATTACCTGTTCAGTACTGCCTTCAACCACTGAAGGTCACCTCACCTTCTGTCTCCTTTCTCTGTTCGTTTACTTATTTATCTATTTATTCATTTCCCTATGTTCTCTAAATCTCTGTAAAGCGTCTTTGAGTATATGAAAAGCGCTATATAAATGTAATGCATTATTATTTTTATTATTATTACGTTCAGCTGAGATATTTTGGGTTGTCGGGCCTGCTGTGCTGTATTCTCTGTTTTATGTAGGTATAAAGCAACATTTATCCTCACCCATAGGTTAAAACAAAATTATCTAATAGGGACAGTTGTCACAGATGGTCCCTCACAATATTATGACCAGTAATCATATATAATGCAGTAATTCATATTTCTTAAATGCATTGCAGTTACAGCATTTCAAGATGGTTATCTTGTATTTGAATCCAGTGAAGGCTAGTTTGATCGAAATCATGTGAAAATCAAGTACTGTATATGAACAGCTTGTATCAGGAGACCTATCCTTCCATGAATGATATTAAAACATGGAGACCATTACACAGAGTCACACAACAGCTTTGCAGGCTAAAGATGTAAGGAGTAGATCCAGTGATCTGGGTTCAATCTTGATCTCAGGTTCCCCGTATCCTGAGTTTGCATGTTGTCCCTTTGTCGGTATGGCTTTCCCGGCCCTGGGTTCGACATGCTAAAGACATGTGGGTGGTATGTGAAATGGCCTCTGTAAATTGCCCCTTAACATGCAGTTGAATGGTGGACTCTGGGGTGCAGGGGAGTGTTTGGTGAGAATGTGTGGAGAATAGGTTAGAGGTAAAAATGAGTGAGAACAAGATTGTTCTGTGAGCCTTTGATCGGCTAAATGGAATTCTGTTGCAAAGAGATCAAGTAAAATTTGCCTTAATTGAGTCTGATTAAGAAATAAACAACAAACAAGCTTCTAATGGAACAGTGTCAGCATTAGTTTGATATTTGCCAAGAGTGATGTTGGGTTAACTTTGGTTTGGTTTGAATGGATCTATGTCTAAACTTCATTATCATAAATTTATAAAACGGTAAACACAGTTCAAAACGTTGTGACATACATGAAATTTTGCAAGTTCACTTCAATATTTAATGTTGATCGTATCAGGAGACCCATCCTTCCAATGAAGGATATTAATCGAGGTTAACATGGAGACCATTCCATAGAGACACACAAAGCATTAAATACATGACCATATAGATTCATTTGGAAGTTAAACATTTACCTGCAACTCCACGAGGAAGAGAATGCTTGCTAAGGAAACTTTGCAACCGCATTGTGCTGCTCTCAGACATGTTGAGACTCTACAAAGGCAAAAGTGAATTATAGTTTAGTTTGAACTGGTTGAAATTATTTTTAAAATGACTTCATGTAACCAATAAAGACAAGCAAGCAGCCATTTACCCATCAAGTCCGTTAACCTATCCAATCAAAATGTGTCGGAAGGAACTGCAAATGCTGGTTTATGCCCGATAGACACAGAATGCTGGAGTATCTCAGCGGCTCAGGCGGCATCTCTGGAGCCCTTTCAGGTGAGGCAGATGTTTACTTGCACCTTCTCCAACCTCATCTAATGCGTCCAGTGTTCCTAGTGTTGGCTCCTATATATCGGCGAAACCAACCGTAGACTTTGCGATCGTTTCGCTGAACACTTATGCTCAGTCTGCCTTGGTCTACGCGATCTCCCGGTTGCCAAACATTTTAACTCTCAGTTCCATTCCCATGCTGACCTTTCTGCCCTGGGCCTCCTCCACTAGCAGAGTGCAACCACATGCAAATTGCAGGAAGGGCACCTCATATTTCGCTTGGGCAGCTTACAACCCAGCAGTATGAACATTGATTTCTCTAATTTCAAGTATCTCCTGAATTCCCTCCCCTTCCCTCTTCCCCCCTTTGGTTGTCCTACCAGTTCCACTGTTGGTATCCTTGTATCGCTCGATATCACCTCTTCCCCAGCTAATGGGCCATTATGGGCTTCCTCAGGTCATCTGTTGCCAGCCCTGATTTGCTCTGGCCTTTCTTCGCTTCCAGTTTATTCTCCCCCCACTACACCCTACTTTCAGTCTGAAGAAGGGTTCTAACCCAAAATGTCACCTATTATCTTTCTCCAGAGATGCTGCCTGACCTGCTGAGTTACTCCAGCATTTTGTGTGAACCTATCCAGTCAGTCCATTCCCCAATATTTTCCTGTAGCTCAACAAACAAATTTTGTTCGGTGTCTATCTGAATGTCTTTTAGGTGCCCTGATCAAATCGTCACCTGCCACTTGCCCCTCTTACACTGCCAGTGTAGCTTACAGGAATAATGAAATATTTAAGAGTATAAGAGTGTATAATTGTCATATGTACCGACAATAGAACATAGAAATTCTTACTTATTACAGCTTAACAGCCCGTAAAATGCAAAATATAGATAATATATAACCAAACATGGTTGAATAAACAATATATAATAATCAAAAATAAAATAATTAAAAAATAAATGCACACTTTAAAGTGCTCCTGGTATTTCTCAGTTTTTTAATATTGTTGCTTCAATGGAAGGTAGTTAATCCAAATCGAACAGGAATTAACCGTTTAAAAATAGTGTAAGCTCAAGAAGCAAAGCGTACAGGTATGTAGGTTAATTGGCTGGGTAAATGTAAAAATTGTCCCTAGTGGGTGTAGGATAGTGTTAATGTACGGGGATCGCTGGGCGGCACGGACTTGGAGGGCCGAAAAGGCCTGTTTCCGGCTGTATATATATGATATGATATGAAAGCATAATTAACAGTTAAGTAAAAAACAATTGTGACTGCAAAGAATGTGCTGATACATGATTATGTTTACAATTTGCAGATATGAAAACCAGGGTTATGGAGTCAGACAGATAGGCTGGGACATTAAATTTATCACACACAATCAGTCAGTAGACTCATTTATAGATAGAAGAAAGGAAGTAAAAACAGAAAATACTGAAAATCTCAGTAAGTCAAATAGCATTTGCAGAAAGAGAAACAGTTAAAGTCTTAATTCTAAGGAATTCTCAACACTTCTGTGACAAATAATTCCGTCCCAAAGTTTGCAGGTTAATTGGTTTCTGTAAATTGCCCCCAGTGTGCAGGGAGAGGATGTGAAAGTGGGATGATATGGAACAAACATGAATGGGTGATCAATGGTCAGCGTGGACTCGGTTGGGCTGAACGGCCTGTTTCCATGCTGTATCTTTCAATCAATCAATCAAATGAATATAAAATTCCAGTTCAGGAAATTGCTCGCATGCAAAAAAATCAAATAAGGCTAATAAAAAATGCTCAAAATGTAGAAGAGCTGGCAAGTAATAAATGAAACATAAAATAGACTTTTGATAGAAGTAGGAGTGAAATAGTTTCGGGAATTACCTGTGGGCGGGCAAGATTAAAGTGGAAAGCTGTACGATGAGTTAGAGAGGTACTGAGAGACAGAACAACCTGAAGGTAGAGAATCTGCAGAGTGGACCCCTGAGGCTTTAAGGGGTTTTATGCCCGTCATTCTCTGTACTGGATATAATTTTACTTAATAAATCTGAAATAAAGACAGAAATGCTGAGAGACTCAGACAAGGCAGTTGTATCTGTGGGAAAAACAAGTGAGTTCATGTTTCAGGTGAAAGATCCTTCGACAGAATGTCTGACAAAGGATCTTGGAATTAAAAACAAAATCAGAAGCTGCCTGTCATGTGTTTCCAGTATTTTTGTTTAAATTTCAGATTTTCAGTATCTGCAGTTCTAATTTTTAAAAAAAAACTTAATTAATCGGTTGTACTTTTATGCACGTCCCCATAGTGGTTTACTGTAGTCATGAATAGTTTCTTGACTGAGGTAAATTTTACATACTTTTTCACATTGCACAAATTCAGATCAGCATAATGTATAAAGCGTTTTTCCTTTCACGTCCATCTTGTACCTTGATGCCACTTTGAATCTGAGTCCCTGGTTCTTGAAACGTTTTATATTTCTCTCTGTGACTTTACCCAAACCGACTATGATCTAGGACATCTCAATCCTAATCTCCTCAGCATTCTATTCCCCCTTTTCAATCACATCTTCCATTTTTATTTGTACTCAAAGTGCAACAAATGCCATTTATGGAACACATTTAATATAATAATATATTTCTTTATTCGTCCCACACCAGGGCAATTTACAGTGTTACAGCAGCAAAGTGGATAGCAAGAGATCATTCATTATAAATAAAAGTAAAGACAAGGATAAATAATACAGTAAAAAGTGATAGTATATCAATTGTTCAAGAGATCAGTCAAGGAGGTTTAGTTTAGTTTATAATTATGTGCTGTGAGGTACAGTGAAAAACTTTTTTGTGGCGTGCTGTCCTGTCAGCGAAAAGACTATACAAGCCGTGTACAGTTTAGACACAGCATGGAAACAGGCCCTTCAGCCCACGCCGACCATCGATCATCCACACATTAGCACTATCCTACACACTAGGGATAATTTACAATTTACAGAAACCAATTAATCTACAAACTGGTACAAACTGGTGAGTGTGGGAGGAAACCGGAGCACCCAGAAAAAATCCACGTGGTCACAGGAGAATGTCTAAACTCCGTACAGCCAGCACCCGTAGTCAGGATCGAACCAGTGTCTCAGCCGCTGTGAGGCAGCAACTCTACCACTGCGCCAATGGTTAAGATCAGCAAGGTCCTTCTGCAGTTGTACAGGGCCCTAGTGAGACCGCACCTGGAGTACTGTGTGCAGTTTTAGTCTCCAAATTTGAGGAAGGATATTCTTGCTATTGAGGGCATGCAGCATAGGTTTATTAGGTTAATTCCCAGAATGGCGGGACTGTCGTATGTTGAAAGACTGGAGCGACTAGGCTTGTATACACTGGAATTTAGAAGGATGAGAGGGGATCTTATCGAAACATGTAAGATTATTAAGGGGTTGGACACGTTAGAGGCAGGAAACATATTCCCAATGTTGGGGGAGTCCAGAACCAGGGGCCACAGTTTAAGAATAAGGGGTAGGCCATTTAGAACAGAGATGAGGAAAAACTTTTTCAGTCAGAGAGTTGTGAATCTGTGGAATTCTCTGCATCAGAAGGCAGTGGAAGCCAATTCTCTGAATGCATTCAAGAGAGAGCTAGATAGAGCTCTTAAGGATAGCGGAGTCAGGGGGTATGGGGAGAAGGCAGGAACGGGGTACTGATTGAGAATGATCAGCCATGATCACATTGAATGGCGGTGCTGGCTCGAAGGGCCGAATGGCCTCCTCCTGCACCTATTGTCTATTATCAGTTATAGACTATTTACTTCTGTTTACATTTACCAAGCTTACCTTTTTAGCATTGCTCAAAATATAACTGGTCCAGATCCAGTTTCTTTTCAGATGGCCAAAGAAACTTGAATCAAGCCCTGCTGCTCCAAGACCATCACCCGGAAGTTTCCCATCTTCCATCAACTTCCGACTACCCCTGGAGGAGTTGAGGGCAGAAATCACTAAAGGAGGCACTGGTCAATCATTCTGAGAAACATTACCTTCAAGAAAATGAATGGAGAGTGCGGAGTAGGTTTGGCGGGAGTGCAAAAAGAGAGAATGTAGGAAGTGAGAAGATAGAGAGCTGGGGAGGGGAAGGTGGGCAAGGGGAGTGCAAGTAGTTTCAAGGTGGACATTGACAGATACTTGATTAGTGCGGGTGTCAAGTGTTATGGGGAGAAGGCAGGAGAATGGGGCTGAAAGGGAAAGATAGATCAGCCACGATTAAATGGCGGAGTAGAGTCAATGGGCTGAATGGCCTAATTCTGGTCCAATCACTTATAAACTTGTTTGAGTAACAGAGCAGGAAATTCAGAGAGCAGGAAACTTGAACATACAAGAGATGGAGTTAAGTGCAGGGCAAGGAGAACATAACAAGCTAAATAGTTAAGAGATTTAGTTTAATTTAGGGATATAGTGGTGAAACAGGACATTCGGCCCACCGAGTCCGTGCCGATCGGCGAGCCCTGAACACTGGCCCTATCCTACACGTACTTGGGACAATTTACAATTTTTTTTTACCGGAGCCAATTGACCTACAATCTGGTATGACTTTGGAATGTTGCAGGAAACCGGAGCGCACGGGGAAAACCCATGAGAGATTGTATAAACTCCGTACAGATAGCACCTGTACTCAGGATTGAACCAGGGTGTTTGGCACTGGAAGGCACCAACTCTGCCGCTGTGCCACAGTGTCGCCCCTAGCTTAAACCGCCTGGTTTAGTGACCTAGTTTTCCCAGGGATACAGATGGAAAGAGTAGGAGTAGTGGTAGAAACATGGAACTCCTTATCCAGTTAAGGATAAGGAACAACAAGCAAATTGAATAATACAATTACTTAGTTTGTGAATTATCGAATAACAATGACTCGAATAAGGACAAGAGTTACTTGCTCTTATTTAAATAATTAAAACTATTTCATATTTTCGACTTGACTGCACGTATTAGAATCATAATTACGTCGCATATTCCAGCAGGGAACACTTGTTCTCCACGGTGTTCTTAGCAGTTGCATCCTGTTCCATCTCAGAGTGAAGCACAGACACTTCAGGTGTTCCGTCAGGTGCTGAATGGCCACTTTTATTTAAGCGAGGAACCCGTATAACTCCTGAAAATAAACATACAACGTTACAAACATTTTCTTTGAAAGGTGGTGTTGCTCCACTTTCCAAACTCATCTCCCTGTTTAGTTTTTTTTAGTTTAGTTTGGAGACACAGTGTGGAAACAGGCCCTTCGGCCCACCAAGTGCCCGTCGACCAGCGATCCCTGTATACTCGCATTATCCTACACACACTCGGGCCAAATTACAATGTTACCATAGCCAATTAAACTACAAACCTGTACGTCTTTGGAGTGTGAGAGAATACTGGAGGGCCCGGAGAAGGCCCACACAGGTCACGGGGAGAACGTACAAACTCCGTACAGTCTGCTCACCACATATCCTTTTGTTCCTTGCCGACTCCACAGCTTCCTTTGAGGCCGAGGATTGCTGAGCTTAATGAGACTTTGCCTGGATTCCTCTCAAAACTGATAAGTCACATTAACTCTGGGTGCCAGTGTAACATTTTAATGGTTGACAAGTAGCACATTATCTGGGTGGGGAGTGTTTTTTTTGTCACCTCGCTCAAAAATTTTGCACTATTAAAAATAAAGGGGAAACTTCCTTGGGGATCAACCAGAGGGTCAAATTCATTCTGTTAAACGATTCCCTCATTAGCAGAAACGAGAGTTTAAAAGGTCTTGTCACGCCGTAATCACTGCTTCAAAGATTAATGCACGAGGACAGGGCACGGTGGCGCAGCGGTAGAGTTGCTGCCTTACAGCGAATGCAGCGCCGGAGACCCGGGTTCGATCCTGACTACGGGTGCTGTCTGTATTGAGTTTGTACATTCTCCCCGTAATCTGATTGGGTTTTCTCCGAGAACTTCGGTTTCCTCCCACACTCCAAAGACGTGCAGGTTTGTAGGTTAATTGGCTTGGTAAATGTAAAAATTGTCCCTAGTGGGTGTAGGAGTGTTAATGTGTGGGGATCGCTGGTCGGCGTGGACCCGGTGGGCCGAAGGGCCTCTTTCCGCGCTGTATCTCTAAACTAAACTAATAAACTAGACAGTGTTAGAGGAATACTACACAGATGGGCTTTAACTGTGAGTTTGTGAAACAGTTAAAGTGCAGAGTTTACCATATACACAATGTCATTTGTAGCTGTTTCATAAACTCTCTCTAGAGAAATAAAAATCAGAAACACCAAACAGTCCAAATAATTTCAGAAAACAGAGGGTAGAATTACGAGTCAAAAGTTCAAATTTGTAATATAGATTTTTTTTAAATAAAAAAAGCAATGAAAGTTTATTTCATATAATTTGCGCATATTTCCCTTTTTAGATTCCCCTTTAGAAACTTTGCCATAGAAATCGCAATGAATAAATTCTAAACCTTTTCATTTATCCCCTTTATATTGACAGATGGTGACACTGTGTGGTCAAAAAAAGAATAACAGATGTAACAATAAACGTAAATGTTCAGGAACATGTCAGATCACCAAAGACACGATGCATCCGGTTACTCAAATGATCTCCCCATGCTGTCCATTGTGTTATTCATTTCCACTGCAACCCTATCTTCCACTCATGTATCAGGAATTTTTGTTGAGAGCTCAAATAACTTTTCTATATGTAGACACAAGGAGCTGCAGATGCCAGTTCACAAAAAAAAAGACACAAAGTGCTGGAGTAATTCGGCAGGTCAGGCAGCATCACTGGGAGACATGGATAAGCGACGTTTCGGGTCGGGACCCTTCTTCAGACTGCCTGCCTGACCTGTTGATTTACTCCAGCAGATAAAACACAAAATACTGGAGTAACTCAGCGGGACAGGCAGTGTCTCTGGAGAGAAGGAATAGGTGACATTTTGGGTCGAGACCCTTCTTCAGACTCCAGCACTTTGTTTCTTTTTTTTTGTAAACCGGCCCCTGCGTTTTCTTGTGTCTTTACTTTACCAGACCTTCTGCTGCCACTGCGATGTGCTGCAGGGCCCCAGGATGCTCCAGGACCACGATCATAGAAAGACCTTGGTTAATTCCAGGCACCAGATGACAGACTGGACAACCAAGATCTGATCCGCTCACTTGGAACACATTGAGGGAAATTATTGTTTCAGCATATACAAACAAACTTTTGATTAAACCAACCAACATTTTTAACCTGCAAGAAGTTTATAATACAGTAAAAACGTACCCAGTGGTGTATTCAGACAGACGCACATGAGATCGAACCAGAAGCTTTCTACCTCTTGCATACTATTGAGGGCATAGCAACGATTATCAAATGGCCTGCTGCTTCTGGCCAAATTATAGTGAGGATCACAACTCGTGGTATCAACAATCATGGCATTCTTTTTTAGATAAACGAAAATCTAATCATTAAAAAACAAGAATCAATGATCAGTGATCAATTTTCAGACTCAGGTTTCATTTTATACAGATCATCATCACATATCAAGGCGGCACAGTGGCGCCGTGGTAGAGTTGCTGCCTTAGTGCCAGAGGAGTGAGCCACAGCAGACCTGTGTAACATTGGAGGCCTGGAGGTGGTCAAGCATAAATGCCTGTCCAATGGACCAAAAACAATAGCTTTTTTGGTTCAATGTTTCATCTAAATAATGAATAATTATCACAAGCCACCGTGCTTGAGAAGAATATGATGTCTCAGTTAGATTTAGTTAAACCCACATGGGTTTTCCCCTCTCTGGTTTCCTCCAACATTCCAAAGATGTACAGGTTTGTAGGCTGATTGCCTTCGATACCAATAAAATTGTCCTTCGTGTGTAGGACAGGGTTAGTGTACAGGGATCGCTGGTCAGTGTTGACTCGGTGGGTCGAAGGGCCTGTTTCTGCACTGTATCTCTAAACTAAACTAAACATTAAGTGGGATTCAGCTTCCTTTCATCCAATTTAATACCAGAGCAATGTAATGGGCATTTCTCAGGTAAATGTTTTTTCTATTGTATTAAGGGAACTCAAGGTAAAGAAACCACGAGGAGGTAGTGACCATAATATGATAAGTTTTAATCTGCAATTTGAGAAGGAGAAGGTTAAATCAGAAGTGTCAGTGTTGCAGTTGAACAAAGGGGACTATGAAGGCATGAGAGAGGAGCTGGCCAAGGTCGACTGGAAAAGGATCCTAGCAGGAATGACGGTGGAACAGCAATGGCAGGAATTTCTGGGCATAATCCAGAAGATGCAGGATTATTTCATTCCAAAGAGGAAGAAAGATTCTAACGGGAGTACGTGGCAACCGTGGCTGACAAGGGAAGTTAGGGATGGAATAAAACTAAAAGAAAAGGTGTATGACATAGCAAAGAGTAGCGGGAAGCCAGAGGATTGGCAAACTTTCAAAGGACAACAGAAGGTAACAAAACGGGCAATACGGGGTGACAAGATGAAGTACGAGGATAAGCTGGCCAAGACCATAAAGAAGGATAGTAAAAGCTTCTTTAGGTATGTTAAGAGAAAAAGAGTAGCAAAGACAAATGTGGGTCCCTTAAAGACACATTGGTGAAATTATTATGGGGAACAAGGAAATGGCAGAAGAGTTGAAGAGGTACTTTGGTTCTGTCTTCACTAAGGAAGACACAATCAATCTCCCAGATGTACTAGAGGACAGAGGATCTAGGGAGACAGAGGAACTGAAAGAAATATGCATTAGGCGAGAAATAGTATTGGGTAGACTGATGGGATTGAAGGCTGATAAATCCCCAGGGCCTGATGATCTGTATCCCAGGGTCCTCAAGGAGGTGGCTCTAGCAATCATGGATGCATTGGTGGTCATTTTCCAATGTTCTATAGATTCAGGATCCTGTGGACTGGAGGTTATCTAATGTTATCCCACTTTTCAAGAAAGAAGCGAGAGAGAAAACGGGGAATTATAGACCAGTTAGCCTGACATCAGTGGTGGGGAAGATGCTGGAGTCAATTATTAAAGAGGTAATAACGGCCCATTTGGATAGCAGGAAAAGGATTGGTCCAAGTCAGCATGGATTTACGAAGGGGAAATCCTGCTTGACTAATCTTCTGGAATTTTTTGAGGATGTGACAAGTAAAATGGATGAAGGGGAGCCAGTGGATGTAGTATATCTGGAGTTTCAGAAAGCCTTTGATAAGGTCCCACACAGGAGATGAGTGGGCAATGGTATTGGGGGTAGGGTATTGACATGGATAGAGAATTGGTTGGCAGACAGGAAACAAAGAGTAGGAATAAACAGGTCCCTGTCAGAATGGCAGGCAGTGGCTAGTGGAGTGCCGCAAGGCTCGGTGCTGGGGCCGCAACTATATACAATATATATTAACGATTTAGATGATGGAATTAAAAGTAACACTGGCAAATTTGCAGATGACACAAAGCTGGATGGCAGTGTGAACTGCGAAGAGGATGTTAGGAGGTTGCAGGGTGACTTGAATAGGTTGAGTGAGTGGGTAGATGCATGGCAGATGCAGTATAAAGTAGATAAATGTGAAGTTATCCACTGTGGGGGCAAGAACAAGGAGGCAGATTATTATCTCAATGGTGTCAGATTAGGTAAAGGGGAAATGCAACGAGGTCTGGGTGTGAAGAAAGCTAATGGCAGGTTAGCCTTCATAACGAGAGGATTTGAGTATAGGAATAAAGAGGTCCTTCTGCGGTTGTAGAGCCCTGGTGAGACCACATCTGGAGTTTTGGTCTCCTAAATTGAGGAAGGACATCCTTGCCATTGAGGCAGTGCAGCGAGGTTAATCCCCGGGATGGCTGGAACATCATATGAGGAAAGATTGGGCTTGTATTCACTGGAATTTAGAAGGATGAGAGGGGATCTTATAGAAACATATAAAATTATTAAAGGACTGGACAAGCTAGACGCAGGAAAAATGTTCCCAATGCTGGGGGAAGTCCAGAACATGGGGCCACAGTCTAAGAACAAAGGGGGGGGCATTTAAAACGGAGATGAGAAAAAACTTTTTCACCTAGAGAGTTGTGAATGTGTGGAATTCTCTGACACAGAAGGCAGTAGAAGCCAATTCACTGGATGAATTTAAAAGAGAGTTAGATAGAGCTCGAGGGGCTAGCGGAATCAAGGGATATGGGGAGAAGGCAGGCACGGGTTACTGATTGTGGATGATCAGCCATGATCACAATGAATGGCGGTGCTGGCTCGAAGGGACAAATGGCCTCCTCCTGCACCTATTTTCTATTAAATGGGACATAGGCTTATCATTTCATGCAAAATTATCTTTCTCTAAAGAGATGGAGAGCTTAGGAGCATGGTGTCAAAACAACCACCTCTCCCTCAATATCAGCAAAGTGAAGGAACTGGTTGGTCTTCCAACTGGGTGGAGTACAGGCTCCAGTCAGTATCAATGGTGCGGAAGTGGAGATGGTTTATTTTAGAGATAAAGTGTGGAAACAGACCTTTCAGCCCACCGAGTCCTCGCTGACCATCGATCACCCGTTCACAACGGTTCTATGCTATCCCAGTTTTGTATCCTATGCACTGGTGACAATTTACAGGGGCCATTAACCTATAAACCAGTACGTCTTTGGAATGCGGGACCAGAGCACCCGGAGAAAACCCACACAGTCACAGGGTGGATGTGCAAACTCCGTACAGACAGCACCTGTAGTCGGGATCAAACCCGGGTCTCTGGTGCTGTGAAGCAGCAGCTTCACCGTTATGCCACCGTGCCACCCCAAGAGCTTCAAGTTCCTAGGTTTTACTGTCACCAATAAGTTTGTCATGGTCCAACTATTTTGATGGTCCGATCAATTAGGGTCCCCAATGCCTCTACTGGTACGGCTTGCCGGGACAGTACTTAGAACAAAGGTTTTCACTGTATCTGGGTACATGTAGCAATAACAAACCAATGTCTGAAGATTTTTTGATAAAACTCAGTCATTGGAGCAATCTGCCACAAGGAACGTTATTCAACATTAAGTACCAAGTGTGATTTATAACTCATTTTTCTACCTTAGAGGAAAGAAGTGTAGTCTTTTATGGCCCAGCAGTATTACGAAAGTTTGGGCTGTGCATTGTGTAAGCTAATGTGCATGGTCATTAACCAGAGAAACATCAATTTAAAACCTTGGGAAAAGAGCAAGGCGACTTTACAATGATGAGAATGTGAAACTGAATAGTCACTAGGTTCTCAGAGAGGGGCATAAAGTGGCACACATTTTATTCAGAGTCAGCAATGCAACGTCTGACTTTGTGACCTTTGACTGAAAGCCTACCTGATCTTTCTCTTGAAATTTTTCAGTTGGACCGAACTGCAACAACCCCATGTAACAAAGACGTTGCAGACTCTCAAAGAAGGAAAATATGTATCGCCTGTCAACACCAAAAAATCAGCAATAATTATATTCAAGATACTGTTGGTCATTACCAATGAACAAGCATTCAATATTCAGGAATCTCGCAGCATTTCCACACCTAATATAATTGATATTTATTGGATTTCAGAAATTAGAAAATACTCCATGTTCTTTTCATTATACAAAACATGTTGATAAATATTTTTGCTTAATGAAAGAGATACTTTAATAGATCCAACAGATACTCAACATCCAAAGGATTAGGTTTTCCAGTAAAATTTAGAATATGATCAAACCCAATTGTAGAATGCAGTGCATAGCAACTAAAATGGTCCCGCCCCCCCTGACATCAGTCTGAAGAAGGGTCTCAACCTGAAACGTCACCCATTCCTTCTCTCCAGAGATGCTGTGAAGAAAGCGAATGGTATGTTGGCATTCATAGCGAGGGGATTTGAGTATAGGAGCAGGGAGGTTCTGCTGCAGTTGTACAGGGCATTGGTGAGACCACACCTGGAGTATTGCGTACAGTTTTGGTCTCCTAATCTGAGGAAGGACATTCTTGCCATAGAGGGAGTACAGAGAAGGTTCACCAGATTGATTCCTGGGATGGCAGGACTTTCATATGAAGAAAGACTGGATAGACTCGGCTTGTACTCGCTGGAATTTAGAAGATTGAGGGGGGATCTTATAGAAACGTACAAAATTCTTAAGGGGTTGGACAGGCTAATTGCAGGAAGATTGTTCCCCATGTTGGGGAAGTCCAGAACAAGGGGTCACAGTTTAAGGATAAGGGGGAAGTCTTTTAGGACCGAGATGAGAAAGTTTTTTTTCACACAGAGAGTGGTGAATCTGTGGAATTCACTGCCACAGAGGGTAGTTGAGGCCAGTTAATTGGCTATATTTAAGAGGGAGTTAGATGTGGCCCTTGTGGCTAAAGGGATCAGGGGGTATGAAGAGAAGGCAGGTACGGGATACTGAGTTGGATGATCAACCATGATCATATTGAATGGCGGTGCAGGCTCGAAGGGCCGAATGGCCTACTCCTGCACCTATTTTCTATGTTTCTATATGTTTCTATGCTGCCTGACCTCCTGAGTTACTCCAGCATTTTGTGTTACCTTCGATTTGTACCAGCATCTGCAGTTATTTTCCTACATAAAATGCTGGAGGAACTCTAGTGGGTGAGGCAAGGAAGGAATGTGGAAGGAACGGACAAACAACATTTTGAGATGGGACCTTTCTTCAGATTTTCCGACACAAAACGTGCTCCATCCATTCCCTCCACCCATTCCCTCCACAGATGCTGCCTGACCCACTGATTTCCGGCAGCACTTGGTGCTTTGCTCAAGATTACAGCATCTGCAGTCCCTCGTGTCTCTATATGAACTAAAACATGTTTACAAACCTGTCGCGTTTAGCTGGAAATATTTTCAGCTAACACAAATTTAGTACAGAACAGTACAGCACACAGGAATATTTAAAAATAAGGGGCAGACCATTTAGGACTGAGATGAGGAAAAGCTTTTTCACCCAGAGAGTTATGAATCTCTGGAATTCTCTGCCACAGAATGCAGTGGAGGCCAATTCACTGGATGTTTTCAAGATAGATATAGCTCTTAGGGCCAATGGAATCAAGGGATATGGGGAGAAAGCAGGAACGGGGTACTGATATTGGATGATCAGCCATGATCACATTGAATGGCGGTGCTGGCACGAAGGGCCGAATGGGCTACTCCTGCACCTATTTTCTATGTTTCTAGGAACCTTCATCCAAGACGTCTGTGCCAAACATGATGCCAAATTAAAATAATGTTATCTGCCTGCACATGATTCATATCCTGCCATTCCCTGGGCATTCATATGTCCATCCAATAGCCTCTTAAACTTATCGACCTGGCAACGAGTTCTTGGCACCTACCAAACTCTGTAAAAACTTGCCCCACACATTCCTTTAAACACTCCCCTTCTCACCTTAAAACTATGTGATTTAAGATTCTAACTAACCTTACCTACACTATCTATTACTAAAACTCTCGGTTTGTTTGTGTGTATGTGTTTATGTGTGTACCATGCCCTCTACCCAGCCAAAACGGTACAGGACAACGCGACAATTTTAGGCCCACCCTACTCACCATTCCCCTGTGGTGTGAATAAACCCACTTTTGTTACTTTAAAAAAAATTAACCTAATAAACTTTAATAAATGCGCTCCCCCCACCCCCCCGGGAGGACCAGCGGGAGGACCGGCGCCCGTCCCGGCGCGCCCCGCGTCTGACCTTCCTCCCAAGGTGCAGCGCGCCGCAGAGGCTGTGGCAGAGGGTCCAACAAGATGGCCGTCCCTGCCGCTCCCCGCCGATCGCAGAAGGAGAAATGGGGCCGAGGTCAGTGCCTTCTCCCTGTCCACTCTCGCCCACCCACGGCCCCGGGAGGTGCTCCCTGCCCCGCAACGGGTCCATGCCGTCGCCAGCGTTCCCCGTCGCAGATTGCAGCCAAGCTGCAGTGGACGCTTCCCGGGGCACTCCCTGCCCGGCAACGGCTCCACCGCTGGGCCAAGGAGGGAAGGAGGGGAGGGGGATGGGTTGAAGGGGATGGCGGAGTTGGTGGGGGGAAGAGGGGTGAAGGGGATGGGGGAGGGGTGAAGGGGAGGAGGGGGTGCTGCACCAATGCAGGAGAGGTTTGGACCCAACGAGTCCACTTGGTCTAGTAATTATATAAATTTCTATCAGATGCTCCAATGCTCCAGAGAAAACAAACCACGTTTGTCCAAACTCTCCTTATAGCCAATACCATCTAAAGCAGGCTGCATCCTGGTAAGCCACTTCTGCACCTCTCCAAAGCCTCCGATGAAGGCAAGCATTCCATACATTAACATTCTTTTTACTTGCTTTGTTACTCTCAGGTAGATATACTTGGACCCCAAAATCCCACTGTACATCAATGCTGGTAAGAGTCCTGCCATTAACACTATATTTCCCCCTTACATTCAAATTGCCAATGTGCAACACCATACACTTGCCTCGATTAAACTCGAATTTAATTTCTTTGCCCACATCTGTCATCGATCTATACTCCGACTGCATCCGTTGATAGCCTTCTTCATTATCTGCAATCGACAATTTTTATCTTTCCTGCAAAATCTCTTGCAAACCCATCTACACTTTTGTCAAAGTCTTTTTTATATATCATAAAAAGTGGCCCCAGCTCTAAACCCTGCAGAATACCACGAGGCTTAGATCTCCAGTCAGAACGACACCCGTCCACCTCTACCCACTGCCTTTAGTTCCTTGTAGGCCAGTCCTGAATCTAAACTACCAAGTCACCGTGGATAGACTTTTAAGGGTCTTACTATTAACTATATATTTCTCCCTTACAATTAAACTGCCAATGTGCAACACCTCACACTTGCCCAGATTGGCACTGTGGATCGCATGCATTGCAATATCCTGAATCAGCCTACCATGAGAGACCTGGTCAAATACTTCACGACAATCTACACAGACAACTTTCACTGCCCCAGTCATAAATCACCTTCTTCAAATCCTCAAAAAACTCAATCAAGTTTGTAAATCATGTTGTGCCCAGGACAAAGACAAGCCTAATTAGTCCAAGTGTAGGTAAATCGTATTGCTAAGAATCCTCTCCAATAGCTTCCCTACCACTGGCGTGCGGTTTATTCTGATACTGGATCCCATAACAGAAAATTTTCACTAAGATCTTGTGCTGAAAGACGTTTTTTCCTTTCAGTGATGGATACATTAGATGAGTTTTAAAAAAATGCTAATTCAATCAGTTCTTGATTGTGAGAAAGCCTTTGCAATTAGTGATCCATACGAATTTTGAAAATAAAACTGACAGCTCTCACCGCTTATAAAGAAGCTGCTGCCTCATTGGTTGTGGCAGGCTCCTGATCAAAGTGTGTTTCGAGACAGGATCGCTTAAAAAGTCTTCTAGATTTTCAACCTATATAAAAAGACAGATAAAATGAGGTAGCAAACAAAATAGTCAACATGAAAAACTCCAGAGAAAGACTATGCAAACGTTAATCACAACTTATGTATTTAGTCAACATCTGGGTTTTTTCTACTAAAATACTGTGCTAAGAAATTGAAACAATTACTAATCCTAAACTATAATGGAAACGTAGCTAAAACGAAACCAACAGAGAAGTCAGATTAAAATCAATGTCTTCACTTTGGATATATGTTTCACAGGTTAAAACTAGAGGATAGATGGAATGTAAAAAATATCCTGACTGGGTGTATCATTCCAAAAAGAGCTACATTGAGCCACTATTATACGTTGCTGTTTTTACGCAATGCTTCACATCCTATTTTTTCAGTTAAACTAAAATGGAAATTAAACAATGTCATAAAGCAGATTATGGGAAAATGTAATTCACAAAATACTGGGCATTTTCCCATGAAAATCATCGATTCCTAATCGGGAAGAGAGTTTCTACTATATTAATTGATTAAATATACAAAGGAATTATATAGGTTCATCCAAAACACTCATTCAAAAATAAAACTGAAGCCACCTACGACAGTCATTTGCATGACTACATCTTTCGTAGTTTAATAGACTCAAGAACAAAATTCATACAGCATTACCTTATGGCTGACTTGTACTATCTGAACAAAAATAGAGAGAGGAATACATAGCAGTATGTCACTAATGAGACCCCAGCCATATCCAAATTCTCTGTGAATGGGGAGAGGAGGGATATATCTCTTCCATGACGCCTCGTCCACGTAAACTGCAGAAATAGAGTACAAAAGTTAGTCATAATCCTAAAAATGTATTATGATAAGTTTCATTAAAACAAGTTTTCTTTCCAATAGTGATCGTTCAAGCTCACTTTCTTCAGTTTGACTTGCACATGGAAGACCTATGGATCAAGGGAGGACATTTAATCCATTATTTCCAAGAAACAAAGAACTGCAGAGGCTAGTTTACGAAGTATACAAAGTGCTGGAGTAACTCAGCGGATCAGGCATCCTTGGAGAACACGGATAAGTTACGTTTTGGGTCGGGAGATTGATTCTGATGAATATTGCTTGTGGTTGACACGGACTCGGTGGGCCGAAGGACCTGTTTCTGTGCTTTATCACTAAACTAAACTAGGCCATCTGCACACCTAGCGTACTCAAAGAGTAGTTTGGGACGTACACTTATGGCATCCACATCCAAAAAATAAAAGAAAAATGAAAACTTGAATTACCAGTCTCTTTCAAAAACATTTGGTCAAGTTCTTCCTCCCACTGGTGTTCGTCACCAATTTCAATGGCACTGGAAGACACCATTGGCTCTCCACTGGCAGTTGAATTGTTCACTTCTATGACAGCATCTGCAGTGTCACTGGACGTAGATGCAACAGCATCTCCAGGGGCTTCTGAAGACGAGTCCTCTCTTTTATCACCGTCTGGTGCATCGGCATTGGTGGACGAATCCTTTGGAGTGTTTTGGAGTGGATGACCATAAATGAGGTACCACAGGAACATGTGGACTAGGCGTAGCCGTGGCATCTTTGGAAGGAACCCAAGCGAGCGACCCAGCCCAGGAACTGTAAGGAGATGCAGAACGTTTAAATTACGGGTAACGGACTAAGAGACGCGATTGTTAAATTCAAGCCAAAATTATTAAATGGCTGCATAACAACAGGCGTACCAGACATAAAGCATGGTGTAAAGTAACAATAAAATGAAAGAAAAGAAATCAGGCCACAGTGAAGAAGGAATCTGCAGCGGTCATGATAAAACAAGTCCCACAATTCCAATACAGTGGTAGAAAACCTGGCCACCATTTCTGCCAAAAGATCCAAGAAAAAAATAACAACACAGCACTCGAGTGTTAGATCAGAAACAATACCAACAAAATGGGGCGCACAGCGATGCAGCGGTAGAGTTGCTGCCTTACAGCACCAGAGACCCGGGTTCGATCATGACTACAGGTGGTGTCTGCAAGGAGTTTGTATGTTCTCCCTGTCACCGTATGGGTTTTCTCCGGGCGCTCCGTTTTCCTCCCACATTCCAAAGATGTGCAGGTTTGTAGATTAATTGGCTTCGGTAATATTGTAAATTGTTCCTAGTGTGTAGGACAGTGCAAGTATATGGGGTGATCGTTGAACGGCACGCACACGGTGGGCAGAAGGGCCTGTTTCCGCATTGTACATCTAAAGTCTAAAATGAGCTCTCGAGGTAAGGCTATCAATATAATTGGGAGCTTCACTCAACCACTGGAAGTTTAAGTTAAAATCTAATTTAGGTTAAGCATTCTGTTAACTGTGGTTAATGGGACTGGAGGAAGGAATATGATTTGGCAGCAAACACTGGGATGACACAGGTATACTGAAATATTCAAAGACTCTTGGAGGTGAAAAGCTGCCAGTGTATTCATTGTGTGGCAACCGTACTTAATGGCAAGTCTAACCCTTTTAGTTTTTAAAGTGTGCATGGCGGATTGAATGGATGGGGAGTGGATAATAGATAAAGAGGAGATTAGAGCAGAGAATAAATACCTGAAACCAATTTAGAGAAGCTCCAACATTATTCACTCATGGGGCATGAAACAGTATTGCATTTTGAAATACGGCACAATACGGATCCAGTAGGGTCATGTCAACAAAGGGATCTTTAGAAGCCTAAACTGAAAGCAATCTATTCCTTGGATCATTGAAGGACTCAGGGGAGATTTAGAATCATAGTTATAGTCATTCAGCATGAAAATAGTCCCTACGGACCAACTCATTCATGCCGACCAAAATGCCCCATCTAAGCTAGTCTCATTTACCTGTGTTTGGCCATATTCCTCCAAACCAATCCATATTCCTCCAAACCATACCTAACCAAATGTTTTTATAATGTTGATATTGCATCTGCCTCAACTCCATCCTCTGGACATTCATACCATATAACCACAACTTGTGTGAAAAGCTTGTTCTCAGGTTCTTTTCAAATCTTTCCCCTCTCTCTTTAAACATATGCCCTCTAGTTCTAGACTCCCCTACCCTGGGAAAAGTACTTTGTGCATTCGCCCTATCTATTGTTATGGCTATGGCGGCGCGGGCACATCGCGACTCCCTGTGTCTCACCAGAATCTGCGATTTTATAGTAATTTGCTTATTTGTCTCATGTCTGTTCACACGGAATAGTCTTGCACACTTATCATACAACCGACAGGAGCTTTTAAACATCGGCTCCTGCAACTATGACAACTTTTTAGGCGAACTCCATTTCGCTCCTGAACTGGCCAGGTCAGCGGAGCGTACCAAGCCAACTCGGCCGACCGGAAGCGCCCATAGACGGCGCAGCGAACGTAAACACCGCCGTGGATGCCGAGGTGGCTTAAAGGCTAGGCTAGAGCTCACTCCACACAGGCCATCAATTCCTAGCCTTTTCCTTGCCAACGTACGATCATTGGCGAACAAAATGGACGAACTCCGGCTGCGGATTACCTCCCACAATTGGATTAAGGACTGCAACATCATGATTTTCACGGAAACATGGCTGAACAACGACGTTCCTGATAGCGCTATTGAGCTAACGGGGCGTCATATACTCCGAGCGGACAGAACAACTGACTCCGATAAGACCAGAGGCGGGGGTCTGTACATCTATGTAAACTTGGTGCACGGACACTACCATCATCGAGAGTCACTGCTCAGTTAACCTAGAGTTTCTCATGGTCAAATGCAGACCGTTTTATCTGCCCAGAGAGTTTACATCTACTGTTGTGACTGCAGCCTATATTCCTCCGGATGCTAATACTAAGCTTGCAATGAAAGACCTGCATACTGCCATAAGTAAACAACAGACTCACAATCCTGAGGCAGCCTTCATTGTTGCAGGTGACTTTAATCACTCCAACTTGAAGACTGTACTCCCCAAATTCCATCAACATGTCTCCTGCGCCACTAGAGCAGATAAGATACTGGACAAAGTTTATACAAACATGGCTGAGGCCTACAAAGCTGTCCCCCTCCCCCACCTTGGTCTGTCTGATCACCTCTCATTGTTCCTGCTCCCTAAGTACTCCCCACTCATCAGACGTGTGAAACCCACAGTGAGGACAGTTAAAGTTTGGTCAGACGAAGCGGACTTCTCACTTCAGCAGCGTTTTGGAAACGCTGACTGGAGTGTGTTTGCAGCTCAGGCCACCCTTGATTCCCACACGGACATTGACTCTTATACCTCCTCCGTTCTGGATTTTATCAATTCCACCATTAACAGTGTCACCACCCTCAAACGGATTACCATATTCCCGAATCAGAAGCCATGGATGAATAGTGAGGTCAGACTACTGCTGAAAGCACATGACACCGCTTTCAGGTCAGGTGAGGCTCGGGCCTACAGTTCTTCCAGGGCTAACCTGAAGAGGGGCATCAAGAAGGCCAAGCACAGCTACAAGCTAAAGATCGAGGAGCACTTCCAGAACAACTCCGACTCCCGACGCGTGTGGCAAGGCATCCAGGCCATCACGGATTACAAACCCACCAACTCGATCCCCACATCCAGCGACGCCTCCTTCCTTGAGGAGCTTAATCACTTTTATGGCCGCTTTGACAGGGACAATCAAGAGGTGGCCATCAAGGCTGTGCTCCCTGATCATCAGCACCTCACACTTACCCCCACCGACATGTGTACGGCAGTGAGCAGGATTGATGCACGGAAGGCTGCTGGCCCTGATGGTATCCCCGGGCGCGTCCTCAGGGTCTGTGCTGCGCAGCTGACAGATGTTTGGACTGACATCTTTAACTTGTCACTTGCCCAAGCAGCTGTCCCTACGAGTCTTAAAACCACCTCCATCGTGCCTGTGCCAAAACACTCCACTGCAGCGAGCCTCAACGACTTCCGCCCAGTTGCACTTACTCCCATCATCACTAAGTGCTTTGAGAGGCTGGTCTTGGCACACCTTAAAGGCTGCCTACCTCCCACACTGGACCCCTATCAGTTCGCCTACCGCCAGAACAGGGGTACGGAGGATACCATCTCCATGGCACTTCACTCCGCCCTCTCCCACCTTGACAACAGAGACATCTACGTGAGAATGCTGTTTATCGATTTCTGCAGTCCGTCTGTCTTTTGTGTTTTTTGTTGTTTTTGTCTGAATTGTAGTTTAATATGATGTAGTGTTGTATGTTATGTTTTGGGGGGGGGGTGGGAGGGAACGGGAACTGTAACATTCTCTCTCCAGAACGGAGACGTGACCTTTGTTCTGTGTCGTGTCTCCGTTCCCGTTGCGGCCTACCACCGGCCATTCACCTGGGAACACCTGGGGCTCTGGTTCGCAGAGCCCGTGGCGCGGACTCACCACCTGCGGCGCTGGCTGCCTGCGGATGCTGCGGGCGCGGCTGCGACTCGTCTCCGGAGGCTCCGGCGCGGGCCGCGTGGACGTCGGAAGCCCGCAGACCCCTGGGTGGGGGCCGACATCGGGAGCTCCGGCAACGGCAGAGGCAGCGTGTTCGCCCGCCCCGAATCGCGGGGCTTGGGTCGGCCCGTCGCGGACCTTTCACCGTCCGGCGCGGCCTGAAATAGGCCGTTGACCTTTCACTGCCCAGCGGGGGCTTCAATATCGGGAGCCCCGACCGCCCCGACGTGGCAACTCCAACAGCCTGACCGCGGGATAAGACGGCAGGGAAGAGAAAAAGACATTTTGGCCTTCCATCACAGTGAGGAGGGACTGGAGGAGACTCACTGTGATGGATGTTTCTTTTTGTTTGGTGTTAGTTGTGATTGTATGTGTTATTGCATTTTTATTGATTAATCTTATTGGTCTTATTGTTCAACTGCGGGTAATGTTTCATTTTACTACACATTTATGTGTATGTAACAAATAAACGACTATTGAGCTCAGCATTCAACACCATCATCCCTTCCAAATTGATTGCCAAACTCAACGACCTGAGCATCAACCCCTCCCTCTGCAATTGGATATTGGACTTTCTAACCAACAGACCCCAGTCTGTTAGATTAGACAACGACACCTCCTCAACCATCACCCTGAACACTGGCGTTCCACAGGGCTGTGTGCTGAGCCATCTCCTCTACTCCCTTTTCACCTACAACTGCACACCTGTACATGGTTCTAACACCATTATTAAGTTTACAGATGATACAACGGAGATTGGCCTCATCAGCGACAACGATGAGTCGGCCTATAGGGAGGAGGTCCAGCTACTTGCAACGTGCCATAGCAGCTGCGGCTTACCTGCGGTCCATTTGTCTTTGTGTTTTGTTGTTTTTTTGTGTCTTAATTGTCGATGTGATGTCGTGTTTTTGTGTTTGTGTACTATGTGTGTGTGTGGGTGTGGGTGTGGGGGGGAGGGGGGGAACTGTAAAATTGTAAATATGTGTCCCTTCCGAACGGAGACCCGACCTTTGTTTTCTGGGCCGTGTCTCCGTTCCTGCTGCGGCCTACCATCGGCCCAACTGGAGCTGGCGGCCTCCAGGGCTCTGGTTCGCAGAGGCCGCGGATCGGACTTACCATCAGCGGAGCCGGCCGTCTGCGGAGGCTGCGGGAGCGGCTGCGACTCGCCTTAGGCTCGGGCCGCGTGGATGCCGACATCGGGAGCTCCGGCAGCGGCAGCGTGTTCGCCTGCCCCGGATCGCGGGGCTTGGGTCGCGGACATTTCACCTTCCGGTGCGGCCTAAAATAGGCCGCGGGATTTTTCTCTGCTGGGCGGGGGCTTCAATGTCGGGAGCCACGACCGCCCCGACGTGCAGCAACAGCGGCAGCGACAGCGTGTTCGCCCGCCCCGGATCGCGGGGCTTGGGTCGGCCCGCTGCGGACCTTTCACCGTCCGGCGCGGCCTGCAACCACAACAACCTGACCGCGGGAGAAGACGGCAGGGGAAGGGAAAAGACATTGTGGCCTTCCATCACAGTGAGGAGAGGACTGGAGGAGACTCACTGTGATGGATGTTTTGGTTTTTTTTGTGTGTTTTTGGGGTGTGTAATTTGCCTATTTTAATGCTTTATTGTGTAATCTGCCTAATTTAATGCTTTTATTGTTGGACTGTGGGTGACTGAATTTCGTCCAAAAAATTCGTTTTTTTGGATGACAAATAAAGCTATCTTGAATCTTGAAAACAACCTGGTCCTTAACACCAAGAAGACCAAGGAGCTCATTGTGGACTACAGAAGGACTAGGGGTGGTACGCACGCTCCCATCCATATTAACGGGACGGAGGTGGAGCGTGTTTCCAGTTTCAGGTTCTTGGGTGTCAACATTTCTGATGACCTCTCTTGGACCCACAATACCTCAACACTGATCAAGAAGGCTCACCAGCGTCTCTTCTTCCTGAGGAGACTAAAGAAGGTCCATCTGTCTCCTCAGATTCTGGTGAACTTCTACCGCTGCACTATCGAGAGCATCCTTACTAACTGTATCACAGTATGGTATGGCAACTGCTCTGTCTCCGACCGGAAAGCACTGCAGAGGGTGGTGAAAACTGCCCAACGCATCACCGGATCCTCACTCCCCTCCATTGAGTCTATCCAGAGTAGGCGATGTCTGCGAAGGGCGCGCTGCATCGTCAAGGACAGCTCTCACCCCAACCACAGATTGTTTACCCTCCTCCCATCTGGGAGGCGCTACAGGTCTCTCCGTTCCAGGACCTGCAGGTTCAGGAACAGCTTCTTTCCTGCGGTCGTTACCTTACTTAACTCTGCGCTTCGGTGATTGCTGCCATCTCCCCCCCCCCCCAACGGGCACTCCTCCCATCAGTGACTGATCTCGCTCACCGGAATTTCCACTACCGCTACTGAATTACTGTATATATTATATGTTTTACTATTCCATCGCATGCACTCTGGTTAAGATGCTAACTGCATTTCGTTGTCTCTGTACTTGTACACTGCACAATGACAATAAAGTTTGTATTGTATTGTATTTCTCTTATGATTTTATAGCCTTCTATATGATCATTCCACAGCCTCGTGAACTCCAAGGAATAACGTCCAAGGAATAACGTCCTAGCCTGTCCAACTAACCCTATAGCTAGGTCCTCGTCTTGGTGACATCTGCGTAAACCTTCTCTAAACCTTTTTTAACTGAATGGTATCTTCCCTATAGCAAGGAGACTAAACTTACACAGTATCCCAAGTGCGGGCGGCCTCACCAACATCCAATACAACCATAACATAATCTACCAGGTTCTAGACTCAGATCCTTGACTGACGAAGACCAATGTGCTAAAAGCCATCTTCACCACCTGTGACACCACTTTTAGGGAACTATGTACTTGTACTTCTAGATCTCTCTGTATCAGAACACTCCGCAATTAATGGATAACTATGGAGATCCTTGTGAAAACAATAATAGAAAAGCTTCTTCCTCTGTTTGGGAGATGTTGATGGAGATGTAGGCATACAGTTGGAGAATGTTAAAACGTATCGCTTATTGTCCAATGACGTGACATTTTTGCAACAGAATGCATTCAAACAATAAACTATGAGGAAGAAAAAAGATTAGATATTCAAAATAGAAGATAGGTCTATGGGAAAGAGCAGGAAAATGGGTTTACTTTTGGATTGCTTAACAGAAAGGCCTGGATACCCCTTTGCCACAGGCCTCAATATTCATCATTTCCAGCAGACAATATTGAAAAGTGATTTTACATCCACCAGCGAGGTGTTTGACGAGACACATTTGGGGATGGCTTTGCTCCAGTTACTCCCTTGATATATATTTTACCTACTAAGGGATGATAATTCCTCAGGGGACTGACACCCATTTTCTCATCTGTTTTGGTTGTAGAAGATTTGTTGGCCACTTCTGCATTTTTGTTTGGTTCCGTTTCACACAATGCAGTCACTGAACTGCTTTCCTTTGCCTGCTTTTGTTTTTCTTTCTGAGCCTGGACTTGCATTGATTTCATTCTGGAAAATAAGAACCACAGAAGACGTTAACTTTAGCATATTGTCCAGGATGTTCTGCTGTCTGCACACCAACCCCGTTGTTATCTGAAGCAAGTTCCCGGCTGAAGTCAATGGATATTTTTAAAGCTATGATTGATAAGATTCTTGATTAGTATGGATGTCAGGGGTTATGGGGAGAAGGCAGGAGAATGGGGTTGAAAGGGAAAGATAGATCAGCCACGATTGAATGGCAGAGTAGACTTGATGGGCCGGATGGCCTAATTCTGCTCCTATAATTTATGAACTTTCAATGCATTGCCTAATTACCACCAATGGAAAAGCTTTGATGAATGCTTACCAGGATCAAAACTATCTGAGATTTAACGTTTCTGTTATCCAGATGTCCCCTTCTTTGGGTGATCTGGATAAATAGCAGGCACGATGGCCACTCTGAGTTCGAACCTCTCTCTGCCTGGCTCTACGCACTGAAAGGAAAGACCCTTTAAGGATGTACTTGTCCGCAGTGAAAAGAGCATTGATGAAAATACCAGATTTCCTTCCTCTAAATGGAGCCCACCCGTGGTGTTAGGATTGCATAACAGTGCCTGATGTCTATCTGGGGAGACTTGATAGAAGCATGTAAGATTATGAGAGACGTACATAAGGTAGACAGTCAGAACCTTTTCCACAGGATGGAAAAATCAAATACTAGAGGGCATAGCTTTTAAGGTGTGAAGAGCGCAGTTTAAAGGAGATGTGCGGGACAAGTTTTTTTTTTACACAGAGGGTGGTAAGTGTTTGAGGCAGATACAATGGTGGCATTTAAGAGACTCTTTGGTGAGCATATGGATATCGGGGAAGTGAGGAATATTGATCATGTGCAAGTAGATAAAAGAGATGGTCTTGGCATCGGTGGCGCAGCGGTAGAGTTGCTGCCTTACAGCGAATGCAGCGCCTGAGACTCAGGTTCGATCCTGACTACGGGCGCCGTCTGTACGGAGTTTGTACGTTCTCCCAGTGACCTGCGTGGGTTTTCTCCGAGATCTTCGGTTTCCTCCCACATTCCAAAGACGTACAGGTATGTAGGTTAATAGGCTGGGCAAATGTAAAAATTGTCCCTAGTGGGTGTAGGATAGTGTTAATGTGCGGGAATCGCTGGGCGGCGCGGGCTCGGTGGGCCGAAGGGCCTGTTTCCGCGCTGTATCTCTAAATCTAAAAAAAATCTAAAATCATGTTCGGCGTAGACATTGTGGGACGAAGGACCTGTTCTTGTGTTGTACTGTCCTAGGATCTTTATTAAAAAGATATAAATAATACCACACTTCTGGGTCAAAGTCTTATTTCCCCCACGACTCTCCGAAGCATCATGCCACATCGTTCTAAACTCAGAGACAGTTATTCTTTTTTGCTTTATCGGTCTGAAGGTTTAGGTAGTATTTGCCTAATATGCTCTAGTCCCTGACAAGATGCTGAAGGCAGTAATCACGATCACTGGTTGGAAGTATTAATTAACCCCGTAACAGAGAAGGATTTTGTAGTCAAAACAAAAGAACAAAAGTTACTAACCGATGAACAGTGTAAGAACTGGAGATCCTAAATCGAACTTGCTCAATGGCACTTTTTACCAGTGGATCGTTGGGAAGCACAGAAGGATGAGCAACAAACTCCACCTGAAAAAATGGAAATATAGTCATTATATCATAGGGGCGGAGCAGCGGTAGAGTTGCTGCCTTACAGCGTCAGAGACGCGGGTTTGATCCGGACTGCCGGGGGGGGGGGGGGGGGGGATGCTGTCCGTGTGGAATGTGTACATTCTCCCTGTGACCGCGTGGGGTTTCCCAAGGTCCTCCGGTTTCCTCACACATTCCAAAGATGTACGGGTTTGTAGGTTAATTGGCTTTGGTAAAGAGTGCAAATTGTCCCTAGTGTGTGAGGCAGTGCTAGTGTACGGGGATCGCTGGTCGGTGTGGACTCAGTGGGCCGATGGGCCTGTTTCCGCGCTGAACCTCTAAACTGAACTAAAAAATATTGTAACCAAATGTACTGTCTTAATTATCACTAAAGCACCCACGAAGATATTACATAGTCATTCTTACTAGTTGGGTTATGCACCCAGTTAAAGGTTTTCAGCAAGCTTTTAATATTGCACTGCAAGTTAAAAAAGCTGCCACTGACCTTCTTGCTGATGCCATCCTGTATTACAGTGGTCCGGAAGAGTCGAAGTAGTCCCTCCTGAGCCAGCTTCTGAACCATTCTTACTATGGATTTCTTACAGCATCTGGTGACCACACCATCTTGCTTCTCCTCTTCCATGATCATCTTCTGAAGCCTGGTGATGAAACTTCTGATTGTACTTTGTATAACTTAACCAGGTCACTAGCTTGTTATCAAGAGTCAACGTCTTTACAGTTAACCAGCAACACCGTTCAAGTAAAATTAACTGCAAACTTGTAATCCCACAACTATACTATGAAAAAAAAGTCACAAAATGCTGGTGTAACCCAGCGGGTCTGGTAGCACCTCCGGACAACCTGGATAGGTGAAGTTTCGAGTCGGGACCATTCTTCAGACTTGCCTAAACCGCTGAGTTACTCCAGCACTTTGTGTCTTTTTTTTGTAAACCAGCATCTACAGTTCTTTGTTTCGACATGATACTACGATGTGGTTTATTTTTCCTCCGACATATAAAGTTCCATCTCAGCTAACCAATACGTCCATCCTTGGCCTTTATCTGACTGCACAGTCATCTAAGAACCAAGGCAGATATGCAGTTTTGTAAAAGGAGGAAATCTGGAAAAGTACTGGTATAATTTTAAGATAGCTCAAATAAAATAAGATGTCAAATACATATTCAGGCACGGAGAGAAAATCAAATTTAAGGTCCATTGAAATCTTTCATTCACTCAAAATGTTGTTTTTCTCCAAATGGGAGTATATTACTTCACTTAATTATGAAAATCATGATTTAAATGGTGCATTATATCCTTCAAATTGCATTGGATCAGAATTGTATTACTTGAAATAGATTCAGATAATTTTATATTTTGTCGTAATTAGATCCAATTCAAAGTTGGGCAGTTAAACTCTAATCAGTAGTAGCGAATCATCCATGTGGAAGTGACATTCATAGTAACACATATTTATTTCTGGAATTCCTTAATCGGCTCGACATGATAGTAAGCCTGAATTTCAACTACTTATCCTAGTAATGTAATGTTTTTGAAACTAAGGAAACAATGTAATACAGGTCCACCATCGATTTACCTCCTCCCTTGGATTCAGAGTCTTGCCAAATTATCTATTTTGCCAGACCAAGCAACAATACACCTCTGACCCACTAATTATACCCCTCCCATCTCTGTAAAACAACATGGACTGCTAGAACCTTAAATAAAACAGATATTAAAAGTAAATTAAATTTACAGCGAAACATGCATTTCTTGCACTGGCACCAGGGCACTGGTTAACAAGTTGCCCTCGGAAGTCCCAATGAGGGTTGGGTTGGCAGCCGTCCTTGGAGCCGAGGCACTGCTTCTCTTGGACTACCGGGCCGACCCCTGCTGACCCGAGATTTGCCGAAAATGCTGTGGGGCCGTCTGCCACAGGCACTCTGCCACTGGTACCAGAACCGTCCACCGTCCGCTGTGGGGCCGGGATACCGACCAGAAAGGTCAGCCTCGGAAGTCGGCTATGGGAATGGATCTGTCGGCTCTATTTGGGGCGGAGTTCCAGAGGCCTGGCCGCAGGGGACAAATTTGACCCGCCGATTGGCGCGGAAGTCCCGATGAGCTTGAGATTGGCTGCCTCACCCGGTGTAGGTGCCACATTTTCGGGGGGACTTCTGGGAGGGATTTCCAGTGCGCTCTGGTAATTTTGTCCGGATTAAAGGAGGTGCCTGACCATCTGTTGCGGAAAATCGATGGTGGACATGCAGTCTCGAAAATAGTTTGTCCATTGCCTACAATTTTAGTGAAAACATTTCTGGTCAGAGTATGAAACGCAAGATTGTGAAAGTAGAGACCTCTGAAGATAATTGTGCCTTGGCATCTTGGAATAAAACTTACGTAAATAGGCTTTCAATGAGTTTCAAATTCCGCACAGCTTCTATTATCAGGTTTTGTCGTTTTAGCAACCGAAATGTTTCGTGAGGTCTCTTCAAGTAAACATTTTTGCATGGTCTCCTCTTCCTTCCTTGGCCCTTCTCCTGAGAAAGTAAGTAAAAATTTAATTAATATTAATATGAGGCGCGTATGCCATCAAAATAATTACATTTGCTTAGTTTAGTTTAGAAATGCAGCATGGAAACAAGCCCTTCGGCCCACCGAGTCCAAGCTGACGATCGATCACCCTACTTCTACGTTATCCTACTTTCTCATCCACTTCCTACAAACTAGAGGCAATTTTACAAAGGCCAATTAACCTAAAAGAAACCGCATGCTTTTGGTGCGTGGGAGGAGACTGAAGCACCCAGAGGAAATCCATGCAGTCACAGGGAGAACGTGAAAATCCACAGAGACTGCACCGGAGGTCAGGATTGAACCTGGGTCACTGGTGCTATGTGGCAGCAGCTCTGCCAGCCCTGCCACAGTGTTGCTAGCCGGCACAACAAATTCACGATGGTTGCAAAAAGATCACTCTGAAATTATTAACATATTTTATGCCAGTCTTGGGATCTAGTAGGGAAGTGCGTAAAAAATTTATTATAACGAAAAGATTAAATGCAGAGTATTTACCTCATTAATCTGTGTTTATGAACTTAGGCCTGCAAAGGCTAAGTGTCAGAGAGAACTAACATAACGCTGGGTCAAACCCAGCCTAAACGGATAAAAAACAAAACCCTTCAGAACAGAACAGACAGTGAAATGATCTAAGGCAACCTGTATAAATCATAAGCCACAGTGCAGGTGCCATGTTACGTTACTGACAGCGCAGGGACTAAGGAAGTTTGAAAATTAGATTAAACCAAATGATAAGACTGGCAAAAAACCCCATAATTGTGACTATCTGACTGTTGTAAAATATAAACGGTCCATTAATCACAAAATGCAAAGGAGAATATATTACTGTGACTCCAGTCTCAGAGCAACTTAATTGTTACAATTGAATAATTTAGAATTAAAATACTAGGAATAGACATGTAAACTGTTTTGATCTTACAATTTCTGAGGTTTGTGAAAGCCCAAAGCATAGTTAATATTCTATTAAGAAAATAATTTTAATTTTGAGAACTTTGTGAAATTATATTATGTTCCATAACTGGGGTAATTTCTACTGATGGAACAAATAAACAGCAAGTGTGTGACAGTTGTTTTCTGAGCCGGTGCTGCTCTGTTACTTTACGAAACAAAACACTTAGTATAGGTCCACCACCGATTTTCCAGCACCCTTGGTTCCAGAGCCTTTCTGGATTGTCCATCTTGCCAGGCCAGTGGTCACGGCCTCCGAGGGGAGACCAACATAACCGGAATGGTTCACCCAGGCTGCCCACGAACCGAGATACCGGCCTGCAAAGTCGGCCTGGGAAGTTGGCTCTGGGAACTGAACTGCCGATTCTGACCGGAGTTCCACATCCCCAGCCGCTGGGGCAAATTCGACCCGCCGATCGGCACGCAGTTCCCGATGAGGTTGAGGTCGGCTGCCTTACCTGGTCTGGCCGCCACATTTTCGGGGGGACGGGGTACGGACACACTTCAGAGGGGATTTCAAGGGCACGCTCATGATTTTGTCCGGATTAAAGGAAGCGATGAAAAATCGGCGGTGGACTTTGATCCATGAAATTTCATTTAATCGGCAAAATACTAATGGAGTTTGAAGTTTGTAAAATAATCTTCATACCTTTGCTTTTTCAATCTTTATCTCTTCGATTAAAACATTCTCTTCACTCTGATCATGTTCAGACTCGTTAGAAGAGTTAAGACTTGAATGGGGTTGGGAGGGATCTAATTGAACATCTGCTTGCAACTGTCTGGTTAACACATCTGTACTCCCGCCTGTATGTTCGGGATGGCCTTTTCTAACAGCTGCTTTACGTTTACTAGATGATTTCTTACCTGTATAAAACACAAATCATTATAAAAATGATTTACATCTTGCCACGGAGAATATAAAATGTCTAATTGGTTGAGCTTATCCCAAAGTACGAGGCAGAGCTCAAACTACAAATAACAATAAGCAATTACACTTTTGCCGACACAAAACATGGCATTATAGACAGGTCGTTCTTTGTTTTTAATATCTGCAAATGAACAGGCTGAAGACCATTCATCACTCCTCCTAATCAAAAGATTGTTACAAAGGTTAGCTAACACTGAAGGGAATGGGTGGGTGACGTTTCCGATTGGGACCTTTCTATAGACTGACGGTAGGTTTGTTAGTCTAAGGGTCCCGACCCTAAATGTCACTTATCCATGGTCTCCAGAGATGCTGCCTGACCCGCTGTTTTACTCCAGTGCTTTGTGTCTTTTTTCCTAGCAAACAGATATGCAAACAGATAATTCACACATAAAATGCAAAATATAATAAGTAAATTTTTCACTGACCTTTGCCCAATTTGGATTTGAGACCCTTTTTCAATTTTAGTTTTCTTAATAAGGTATTTTTAAATAATTTCTTTCCTTTAGTTATTTTCTGCGAGCCAGCACATATTTTTTCTTTGTTCTCCAAGAGTGAAGGTGGTTTAATTTGCACAGAGGTTACTGGTGACGCTGAAGAATCCTTTTTATTACGATTTGACTTTGATAACTCCCCTGAGGAGCTGCTTGCCACACTTTTGTCCACATCTTCAGGTAATTTCTTCGGGGAAGTTCGTGCTTGCTGAGTAACACAGTGCGATTCACCAGCATCAAGCGGCAGGAGGTTAGTTGTTGCCAACCGCTCATTTCGAGCCTTTTCTTTTTCAAATTTCTTGCTCAGCTCGCTCTGCTTCACAAACGTCTTAGCTACATATTTTGTTGTGCGCTGGCGACCTTCATCTTCCATGAAGCCCTGTTGCAAAGAAATTTTACACTGGAATTTTACTTTATATCAATGCTTTCGAAAAAGCTGGAAGCAGGATAAGACCAGGACAAATCAGAGCCAGCTGCAGATGACTTCAGGCATGGTGGTTCCCTGATAGGCAAATTGTTGGTTGGGGACGGTGTGATCCCAAGAGGGACGCATCATTGCAAACTGTGGAGCTGGTTAACCGACGTAGTGGAGGAAGGAGGGCAGGAGGGGAGTGTTTAGTAAATTTTGCTTACATAAACACTCCTCTCCCCTCTCCCCTCTCCGTCAAACCCACTGCTGAGCTACTCAAGCATTTTGTGTCCATCTTTGGTATAAACCAGCATCTGCAATTCATTTTTATTACATTACTAGACCAAGTGGACCCGTTGGGCCCAAACCTCTCCTGCATTGGTGCAGCACATTCTCCTCCCCCCCTCCCCTCTCCCCCTCAACCCCCCTTATCCTCCCTCCTCCCCCCCTCCCCTTCCCCCTCCCTCCCCCATACATCCCCCTCAACCCCCCCCCCCCTTATCCTCTCTCCTCCCCCCCTCCCTGGGAGATAGATTTAAACATTAAAATGTGAATAACTTTAAAAATATAACACCGATTTCAATGAAACTTCTTCCATTAGCAGCAAAGGGATGACGGTGAGTAAGGTGGGCCTAAAATTGTCATACTATCGTGTACTATTTTGGCTGTAGTTCAGGAACAAACAAACAAACGAGAGTTTTAGTATATAGATAGTAATAACATGGTTATTTTTGATTCGCATCATTCAATGAAATTGTGACAGTGAATGGAAAGAAGGAAACAAAGCAGTGAAATGAATTAAAGTCACAAAGTGCTGGAGTAACTCAGTGGGTCAGGCAGTACCTGTGGCAAACAAGGAAAGGTGACCTTTCAGGGCAGGGCCCTTTGAAGAAGTGTCCCGACCCGATACATCATCTGTCCATGTGTTCCAGGGATGCTGCCTGACCCGCTGAGTTACTCCAGCAATTTGTGACTGTCTTTGTAAACCGGCATCTGCGGTTCCTTATATCCACAATGAAATGAATTAGGTGGTCTAAAAGGCAGTTGTAAATGTGCAATACATGCACTGTGGTTCCATACTACAGTATTTACTGCTGTGGCATCATGTTCAGATTAGGGTACATTTGTGGATAATTGTTGGTACATTTCTTTACCGTAATAACTTTGTATCTTTCCAAGAGGCGACACAGCATTCTGCCTTCAAGTTTCCCAACGTTCAGTGCCAGTCTGATTTCGGTCTGTGAAATCCCTTTTGTGCCTCTTCTCTCAACTAGAAATGCCAAAAATAAGGTGTATAAAGCATCTTCCTTCAAGATGATTATGCTTTATGATTCTTTTGGCACAACAAAAATACTTGTGTTTTAAAAGTACTTCCCTGGATATGAAATGCTTCTGGGACAGAAAGGTTTGAGAGGTGATGGATAAAAATGCAGCATTTTTCTTTAGACTTTAGAGATACAACGTGGGAAGAGGCCCCATCGGCCCACTGAGACCACGCCGAGCATCGCGTACACTAGCACTATCCTACACATTAGGGGCCATTTACAATTTTACCGATGCCAATTAACCTACAAACCTGCATATCTTTGGAGTGTGGGAGGAAACCGGAGCACCCGGAGAAAACCCATGCGGTGACAGGGAGAACATGCAAACTCTGTACAGACAGCATTCGTAGTCAGGATCGAAGCCGGGTCTCTGGTGCTGTAAGGCAGCAACATTACCGCTGCGTCACTGTGCCTTTTTGAGATGACCAATAAATTCTCAAAAATAGGTCACCCCCTCGAGAACACCAACAACCCCAACCCCTCTGCAAACGTTACCACTCACCTACACAGTAGTGACAATGTCAACTCACCTTCCAATCCGCATGTCTTTAGAAAGTGGGGGAAAAAAACAGATCACCTGGGGAATATCCAGTCACAGGGAGAACATGCAAACGTCTCATAGACTGTACCAGGATCAAACCCGGATCTCTGGAGCTGCATGGCAGCAGCTCGACCCATCAATAATGTAATCTATTTTCTGAAAATTATTTTATAATTCCATTTATTACCACCGACTGCGGCGACTTTATCACTTAATTTTAAAGTTGATTCTGAGGATAATTGAGATTTCACGTTTACACCGTAATTATCCCCATTCTATCCACTATATTTATAACACTCTTTGTTCTTTCTGAGCTGGATCTTCTTACATTGGAACTGTGATTCATTACTTATCATTATCCATATTGCCTCTATTAGAAAAGATTCATTGGGTAAAGAGAGGTTCTTTTTGCTTACAGCAAATACATGTTACCACTAATAACTGGTGGAAGAAATAACTATTTCAGTACTTTTATTGCACTCTATGCAGCACAAACATCGGATTGGCTTCACTGGACAGAGACTTGGCACATTATTATTTGAGCAGTGAAAACTTACTTAGTTCATAAGCCTGAGTAAGCATGTCTCGTTCATACACAACGTCCATTGTTTCGACTCCCTTATTTTCCTCTTCATCAATATCGTCGTCATCATCTATTTTTTTCCCATATGGTTTTATTAATTTCAGGCAACGAACAATAATCTCAGTTCCTGCAAAGAGCAATAGCCAGTTAGCCTCTGGAGAGGCAGCACCCCATCACCATTTGTACCAGAATTAGTCATACAGTGTGGAAACAGGTCCTTCAGCCCAACTTGCCCATACTGACCAATACGTCCCATCTACACTTGTCCCACCTGCCCACATTTGTCCTATATCCCTCCAAACCTATCATATCCTTGTACCTTGTCTAAATGCTTCTTAAATGTTGCGATCGTACCTGCGTTTTTATAGCTGCTTTTCAGAAGTATCAAAATAAAATTTCAATGGGAACTTGATGGCTTTTCAAAATTCAATTATCTCTGAAGTTGCAAAGTATCCCATGATAATTATCAATATTGTTTTGCATTTTGTCTCCCAAACAAAATTTAACTGGCATCTGTTGTTTTCTGTGGGAAAATACTCATGTTTTTCCCCACCGTGAGTGAGAAAAAGTATTTCCTGATTTTTGCCTGGACATCCTCAGTCTGACTTTAATTATTAAAGGGAAAATCACATTCCAAATTAGAGCAATAATTAAAATAATTTCATCTTGGTTTTCCATCCTCAAGTGATGGGATGATTCTAGTCATTATCAGATTTACAAAACGGAATTGCCTTCAATCCTAAGAGGTTACATGTTTATTCTATAAAACCTATTGTACTAAAAGCTACGTTTGAATGCACACATTTTGGGAATCACTCCAGCAAATCATATTAGAATTAATCAAATTAATTACACCCAATCCGACTGAATTTCACATGAACACGGAATAAATTCAGACCTGCACAGATGTCCAATTGCAATGTAACTCCCTCATTCTTCTCCCCTCTCCCATCACGCAAAAGGTATAGAAGCGTGAAAACCCACACCTCCAGAGTCAGGGACAGTTTCTTCCCAGCTGTTATCAGGCAACTGAATCATCCTACCACAACCAGAAAGCATTCCTGAACTTATATCTCATCGGTGACCCTCGGACTATCCTTGATTGAATTTTGCTGGCTTTACCTTGCACTAAATGTTATTCTCTTCTCTTATCCATACACTGTAAATGGCTCAATTGTAATCATGTATTGTCTTTTCGTTGACTGGATAGCACACGACAAAAGCATTTCACGGCACACGACAATAAATTAAACTGCAGCCCAACAGTGCTAAGGTCACATAATACTTTCCAACTTGGAGTATTAACTAATAATTATTCAAACTAATATTTGACACACATGTTGGAAAACGAAACAGTGCCGTTCTGAAAAATAAGCTACGTCGTTTACCTTTTTTTGTCATACAAGGTCCACCCTCAGGATGCAGCTCCTTAAGGGGAATAGAAATCACTTTGGCAATGCCAGCTGTCACCATATACTGATAAAGTTTTTTGAAAGTTCTCTCACAAAGACCCTAGGTAGAACAAAAACAATGACCTATTGATTCAAACATCAACATCACACGCAAATCACAGGAAATTAACTTACAGACATAGCAATGGATTAGGAAGAGAAATGGTACATTTGGCCTTTAATGCGAGAGGATTTGAGTACACGAATAAAATAAATGAGTGCAATTGCATTGGGATCTGGAAAAACAGCACCTGGAATTTTGAGGTCCTTCCCAGTGTTAGAAGGATAGATATTTTGATAGACTGAGTGTAACAAAGGTACACCAGATTGCCTCTTGGAATGGAGGGAATGCCTTATTAAATAGATTAAAGATTAGGCAGACAGGGCCAATAAATGTTAGGCTTTACAAGAATGGGGAGATCACAATGAAATATCGCATTCAAAAGGAGCTTGACAGGGTAAATGCAGGGATGATATTTATAGAACATAGAAAAATACAGCACCAGAACAGGCCCTTCAGCCCACAATGTTTGTGCTGCACCTGATGCCAAGATACACTAATCTCATCTGCCTGCACATGATCCGTATCCCTACATTCTCTGCATATTCATGCCTGACCGCGGGAGAAGACAGCAGGGGAAGAGAAAAGACATTCTGGCCTTCCATCACAGTGAGGAGGTGACTGGAGGAGACTCACTGTGATGGATGTTTCTTTTTGTTTGGTGTTGGTTTATGATTGTGTGTGTTATTGCTTATTTTTATTGCTTATTTTTATTGGTCTTATTATTGGACTGTGGGTAATTTGTCATTTCACTGCACATTTATGTGTATGTGACAAATAAATTGACTATTGACTATCTAAAAGCCTCGTAAACACCACAATCTTTAGACTTTATGGACCAAAGAAACAGCATGGATACAGGCCCTTTGACCTACTGAGTCCGTACCGGCTCTGTACAGTAGCACTACCCTATACACTAGGAATAATTTACAATTGTCTTACTAAAGCCAATTAACCTGCAAACCTGGACGTCTTTGAAATGTGGAAGGAAACCGCAGCACCCGGAGAAAGCCTGTGGTCACAGGAAGAACGTACAAACTCCATACAGACAGCACCTGCAGTCAGGATCGTACCCGGGTCTCGGGCACTGTAAAGCAGCAACTCTACCGCTGCGCCACTGTGCCGCCTATCGTATCTGCCGCCACCACCACCCATGTCAGCACCCTTGTTCCAGGTACCCACCACATCTGTGTTAAAAAACATCTCCTTTAAACATTGCCCCAAGAACATTTCCATTGGACAGGGTATCTAGAACCAGGGTTAATCTCAATCTAAGTGGGCATTCATTCAGGACTGAGATAATTCCTCCTCTCTATCCAATAAGATCTGAATCAGTCGACCAAACATTGGCCCCAACCCCCTAGAGTGTAACAACAGCCAATGGTCTGCATGCACAGGAATTGTGTAGCTCCTTCCTTACACATTTTAAAAGAGGCAGCTTCCACAGGCAATACAGCACTTCTTGGGAAACAATCATCCCATCAGATGAAATATTGATGTGCAAACGTTGGTGTTGGCAACAGAAATAGATTGAAAGATGCACCACATTCTCCAAATCAAGGGAAGCCTTCCGCATGCAGTTCAGAACAGAAAGCTGCTTTAATGAAAGCAAAAAGGTTAGTGAGCACTCCAACACCTCACACCTTAAGCTCACTCCATGACGGGGACACTCACCAGCTCATCTCTCAGGGTCAACATGACTTCCAGCTGATTGGGTCGATTCACAAGGATATTGGAGATTTTCTCCATTAAAATATCGTACTTACTTCTCCTGTTGGTCAGATACAAAAACAAACCAGTTTAACAATGAATGTTTATCAGTGGGCAACTATTATTTTCTATTATTAAAATGTAAATCTGAGAATATATTATTAAATTTATATTTATACGTGGCTCACACTTATAATGGTGGTCGCACCATTAATACAGCAAACCCCCCCCCCCCCCCCCGATCGCAACTGTGTAAACTTAAAGCATCAGTTTTTGTTTCACACTCAATACTATTATAGCAGGCACAAAAGAGGAACACTTGCACATTACATGTTAACCTCGGAGTTTAAGAAGCATTGACTGCTTATACAAATAACTAGCGCCTGATGGTGTAAATTAGATAAGACCCTCATGTCAACAAAATGCAGTAAGCCAAGGCAACAAAATGCACGATTTCTGGAAAACTTCCTCAATGGTCTAGAGCAGGGTTAAAATGATGCAGAAGTGCAACCAAACAAAGTAGAGAGGACACAAGTCATGGCTGTAGCAAGCTTTAACATGATGGACACAAAATGCTGGAGTAACCCAAGCAAAACTCTGTCAGAGTGAGGCCACACGCACATTGGAGGAACAATACCTCATATTTCACTGGCGCAGCTTAAAACCCAGTGGTATGAACGTTGATTTCTCTAATTCAAGTAACTCCTGCATTCCTTCCGTCCCACTCCACCTCAAGTCGTCCTACGAGTTCCACTGTTCGCATTCTTGCATCCTTGCCAACAATGGGCCATTATGGATTCCACCCTTCCTGAGGTCATCCTTTGCCAGCACTAGTTTGTTCTAGCCTTTTCTCGCCTGCAGTTTCCCCCCTCCCCTCACCCCCACGCCTCTATCTTTCAGTCTGAAAAAGGGTTCTGACCCAAAACGTCACCTATTCCTTTTCTCCAGCGGTTGCCTGACCCACTGAGTTACTTCAACATTTTGTGTCCCTCCTCTTCGGTATAAACCTGCACCTGCAGTTCCTTCCTACACAAGCTTTAATATGATTTGATTTGGTAAATTTGTTACTGAGAATGTCAGTAATTATTCAGGTTTGACTGCTTTTCCTAATGGTTTACAAGATGTCATGAGTTGGCAGAGGCTGGGGTTACAAGGCTTAGCTCTCCCACTCTAACCTCTCTGCAGCCTCCAAATAAACAGATCTACATTGGTAGACACAAAGTGCTAAAGTAACTCAGCAGGTCAGGCAGCATCTGTGGACAAAAAAGATAGGTGACGTTTCAGGTTGGGACCCAAAACGTCATCCATCCTTTTTCTCCAGAGATGCTACCTGACCTGCTGAGTTACTCCAGCACTTTGTGTCTATCTTTGGTTATAACCAGCATCTGCAGTTCCTTCCTATCACAGATATACATTGGTTTCAAGTTGTATAGAATTATGAAGGGAATTGAAAGGAGGAATGCACAGAGTATTTTACCGAGTGTTGGAAAATCAAGAACCAGAGGACATAGGTTTAAGGCGAGATTTAATAGGAGACAAGTTTTTCACTTAGACGGTGGTGGGCATATGGAATGAGCTGCCAGAGGAAGCAGTTGACGCAGGTATTTTAACATCATTTAAAAGACACGGATAGGTACATGGATAGGAAAGGTTTAAAGAGAAATTCGGGCAGGTGGCTATTTAAGTCGGTATGGATGAGTTGGACTGAAGAGCCTGTTTCCATGCTTATGACAATGACAATAAGCAATACCTAGTCTTAAAATTCTCTCATCTTTATTCATTTTCATTGATAACAGGAAAGGGTCTCAAACTGTCCTTTTTTCTTTAGGCCCCCTCGGTCATGGCTGACCATGGGTGATGCATCCTAGTTGGCTGCTTGCTCCACACCTCGGCTAGAGCAGCGTCGCTTGTGGCTGAAGGGACCAATGTGGGAATGACAGTCTCTTTCGCAAAGGTCACATTTGTGTGTGGTCTCTGGTCTGTTGAAGTTGCTGCGCTCCTTCCTGCGTGCCCGCTTGTCTGCCGCTGCGTTCATCAGTTTCTCTTCCCCCGTTTTGAGATGTTGGTTCAGGGTACCTCTCCTCCTCGTGCGGTCAGCTGCAAGGCTCTCCACATCTCCCAGGACTCCACATCGATGTCGAGCGACTTCAGATCTCTCTTGCAGACATCCTTGTAACGTAGCTGGGGGCGGCCGATTGGTTCTCCTCCCAGATGTCAGCTCTCCATAGAGGATGTCTTTTTGAATATGGCCATCCTCCATGCGGTGGACATGCCCCAGCCACTGCAGCCTGCGCTGCCTGAGTAGAGTGTACATACTGGGATGGCCAGCGCCAGACAGAATCTCGGCGTTGGACACTCTGCCTTGCCAGGATATACCCAGGATATGGCGGATGCTTCTAAGGTGGAAGATATTGAGTCTTCTCTCCAGTCTGGCATATGTAGTCCATGTCTCACTGCCGTACAGCAGCGTGCTGTTGACACAGGCGTTGTAGACTGCTATCTTTGTCTTCACTGTCAGCATTGGATTGGTCCACACTCGAGTTGTGAGGCGAGCGAGAGTTGTAGCTGCCTTCCCGATCCTCTTGTCAATCTGTGTCCAAGGAGAGGTTGTCGGTGATGGTGGAGCCGATGTATGTGAACTGATGGACGGCATCGAGTTCGTAGTCGTCGATGGTGATGACAGGCGGTGCCTCTGTATCCTGTCCCAGGACGTCCGTCTTCTTCAGGCTGATGGTCAGCCCAAAGTCCTTGCAAGCCCAATAGAAGCGGTCCATCAGTGACTGTAGTTCCTGCTGGGTGTGGGACACAACTGCTGCATCATCGGCGAACAACATGTCTCTGATGAGAGCTTCACGTGCTTTTGTCTTGGCTCGGAGGCGGGTGAGGTTGAAGAGCTTGCCGTCTGATCTAGTACGCAGGTAGATCCCCTCTGTTGCAGTGCTGAAGGCATGTTTCAGGAGCAGAGCGAAGAAAATCCCAAAGAGTGTGGGAGCGAGGATGCAGCCTTGTATGACGCCACTGCGGATGTCGAAGGGCTCCGAGAAACTACCATTGAACTGCACTGTCCCCTTCGTGTTGATGTGGAAGGATTCTATCATGCTCCGCAGTTTTGGTGGGCAGCCGATCTTTGGGAGAGCCTTGAATAGGCCATCTCTGCTGACGAAGTCAAACGCCTTGGTGAGGTCAATGAAAGCAACATACAGGGGCATCCGCTGTTCTCTGCACTTCTCCTGGAGCTGGCGAAGGGAGAAGACCACGTCGGCTGTTGACCTTCCAGCTCGGAAACCGCACTGTGACTCTGGGTACACACGTTCTGCCAGCTTCTGCAGGCGGATCAAGATGACCCGAGCAAAGATCTTCAACTGTCCTTGAACGCGCCGAGATATCTCTTTCTCCACTTGTGGGACCATGTAATCCAAATGTAATTGCTCCACCACTGGCAACTCTGCCTTTAGTTACCACGGCCTTGAGATTTTGTATTCACTTATTAAACCTCTCCTCTTTGAAGACACATCTCAAAATCTACTACTTTGACCAAACCTCTAGTTATCAGTCCAAGTGCCTCCTCATTTGTTTTTCTATTTACAGTATTTCCGCTCAACGTCACTCTTACCAAAAGTGCTGTATACTTAGAAGCAGATGTTACTGAGTAAAGTAGAATAATGTTCAATGTGAACTATTTTACCTATCAACGTGAAAGCGTTTGAGCAGTAGCAGGATGGAATACTGCTGATTTCCATTAGGCTGCCGAATAACATGGGATTGCAGAGTGATCAAGCAGTTTCTGTCAAGAACTCTTCTGTGGTAATGCATTTTACGAGCATCAATTCTACAACACAAAATAGCATTCTTAGAAGAAAGATTTAAGTTGCATGAAATGAATTCAATTTCTTTTAATGTTAAATATCCTCACTTGAAGGCTCCACTGTGAAGATCTCTCTGGAGTTCTCCCTGCCATCGAGCTCTACCCAACCTCTCCAATATACAATAGGAATAGTCAGGCAGACTTATCTCTGGATCACTTTCCCATCCAATTAGAGCTCGATGACGCATCATTTGAGCGGCAACCATCACCAGTTTTTCTCCCCACCTGCAGAGAAAATCAAAACTATTAACCTTCAGGAAATTAGTAAAGAACTGTAGAACGTTGATAGAAAAGGGTCTGAGGTACATGTCTAATGTAACAAAAATACAACATCACAATCTATATCTACAGAAAGACAGTCTGAAGATGGGTCTCGACCCGAAACATCGGCCATTCTTTTTCTCCAGAGATGCTGCCTGAACCGCGGAGTTGCTCCGGAACTTTGCGTCTATCTAATGAAGGGCATTGTTTTATTAGCATGCAGTAGCAATTATTAGAATTAAGTAGCATAGGGTTGTTTTAGCATACCTCTTCATACAGTACTGTTTTGTAGCACCTTAGCTTTAGTTTAGTTTAGAGATACAACACAGAAGCAGGCCCTTCGGCCCACTCGTCTATACTGACCAGCAATCCCCTCACACCGACACAGAACCTTCTTCAGACTGAACCACTGCAAGTTCAGACTGAAACCTCGCCTGTCCATTCCCTCCAGAGATGCTGCTGACCCACTGACTTCCTCCAGCACTTTGCGTTTCACTCAAAACTCCAGCATCCACAGTCCCTTGTGCCGGCACACTTGTGTCCAGCCTCCGAGTCACTAGTATTTACGTGGCTCTCTGGTTGTGTTTCTAGGCAACTGTGACCCCTTGAAACATTGACGGAGATAGCACTCAGCAAGGGTGATGTGGTTGCTAAGTGGTGTCAGTGAGTAATGTAGGTGCAACAAGTAATTCATAAAGCAAATGGTAAGACTGCATAGCAAGATGCTTTGAATGCAGGTGCAAGGATATCTCGCTACCATCACAAAGGGCATTGGTAAAACCACACTTATAGAGTATTGTGTGCAAGGTTGTTACAAAAAGAATGTTAACAATCAGTCCAGGACTGCCATACAAGAAATACAACTGAAGCATAAAAAATTCTGCGAGAGCTACGCAGAGATATGAGCGGGTGTTCCCCCTAACGAGGATTCAGTCTGAGGTTACAGGGCAGGAAGTTTCTCCACTCAGCGAATGGTGAGCCAGTGATATTCACCGACACAAGGGCCAATTAGAGGCCAATTTTCTGAATGTTTTCATAGGGAAGCAGTTAATTTTCTAGCGCAAAAGGCATCAGGCACCAATGTGAGGAGTGTGTCTTGTATCTTGAATCTTGAATCTTGCAATTCATAAAAGTATAGAAAACAGGAATACGTTGTTTAACACTGTCATCCTCGCCTCAGATATATGATCAAAGGCAAGAAAGACACAACGACTTGTTCCTGTTTTCTGTAGTTTTATGAATTGCAACAGTTGACTAGTATCTCTCTTGTGGGAGATAGTTACTGCCTGGCACTTCTGTGACACAAATCTTCTATTACCTTCTTCAGTGGTAAAAATACAAGGACCTCTGTCAAAAAAAGTTTTTAAAAATGGTGTTTACTTTACTTGGTTAAGTCCTAAGAAATATAGATGGTCAGGAAAGCATCTTGAAGTGGTGAATCAAATTAAATTTGTATCTTGAACCCTTCAAGTTTAGTTTAGTTTAGAGATGTGGAGATCTGTCCTTTTTCTTTGCTTCAGCCACTAGACTCCGCATGGGCTTTGCAGCATTGTGTGCTAGGTTAAAGCACATGCTTGAGGCTCTCTCTTTCTCACACACCTGCTTGAGGCTACGTAATCACAAAAATGCTGAGCTTGCTAAAACTAGTAGTAATCAGTAGCCCAAACCCCAGAATGTTCCAGCTCGTCTTCAGAGGAGAAAAACACAATGTATAAAGAACATAAACAATAAACAGACGCCGACTAAACCTTGAACAATAGCATGTTAGGACCTTATATGGGAAAACTGACTTTGTTCCAACACTCGGCCGTATAAGGGAAAACTGACTTAATTCCAATATTGATTGGTTGTGATACTTGTAAATAACTGTGAATTCTGCGGTTTTGGGGGATAAAAGGGGCTTAATTCTAGGGGCTGGTGTGACACGTTTCCACTGGCCCCGGAGTCCGCAACTCTGTGTGTGCTTTTAGAAACCTGTCAACGAGATCTCTAATAAACTAACAGGTAAAGTCTGTGCCGTCTCTGATTATTGTCATCCAACTGACCGCGAACGCGAAGTCGAACTCGACAGAGATACAGTGCGGAAACCGGCTCTTCAGCCCACCCAGTCTGCACCGACCAGCGATCCGCGCACATTAACACAATCCTAGGGACAATTTACACTTATATCAAGCCAACTAACCTACAATCCCGTACATCTTTGGAGTGTGGGCGGACACCGAAGATATCGGAGAAAACCCACGTGGTCACGGGGAGAATGTACAAACTCTGTACAGACAGCACCCGTAGTCGGGATCGAGCCTGGGTCTTTGGCCCTGTAAGGCAGCAACTCTACCGCTGTGCCACCGTGCCGCCCCATTATTATATTAGTAAGTTATTATATTATGATATTTTGTGAATGACCTTTCTGTGGCTTCGTCCAACGTACAGCATGGTTCATACTGCTGATTCCTGATCTGTGCTGTTATGTTTTTTCGCTTGTAAAAATGTTGACAGGAACCCTGAATTCCATCTTTGTTATCGGAAATGATGCAAATGGGATAGATATCTTCACGGGGAGTGGGATCCCTCCTGGTCTCCTGAATTCCTGTCTCTGGATCAATTTCTTCATATCTTCCAGAAACAAAGGATAAAAATGTCAACTGAAAGTTTAACATTCACGGCACTCCTAACAGCACTCTGAGCACAATTAATTTTAGAATGGTTTTCCTTATTAGTGACTATTGCAGTGGAAAAAAAAACACTATCCAGCTCACTCCTCACCCTCACCTGTCTAACACCACCTCCGCCACTCCGTGGTCCCGCTGCACCCTCCCCTTCCCCAACCCCTGCACCCACTCCTCCATAATCCCCCCACCCTCTGTTTGCACTCCATCGCTGTCCCTACTCCACCACCCCCCATCCTCACCCTCTGCCCCTAATCCTCCCTCCCCTCCACATACCCCCAAGCCCATCCCAACCCCCTCCCCGACCCCCTTACCCTCCCATCATCATGCCCCCGATCCCTCCATCCCCCATCCTCCCCACCCCCTGATCTCCACCCCATCCCCCCACTCACAGCCATGATCACAATGAATGGCGGTGCTGGCTCAAAGGGCCAAATGGCCTCCTCCTGCACCTACTTTCTATGTCCCCCCTATTCCCCCCTGCCTTTCCTCCACACCCCCTGATCTCTCCACCCCATACCCGTCCTCCCACCACCCATGCCCCCACTCACCTCGTCCCCCCTGTTCTCCCTCTGCCCCCCCTCTGTCCCCTCCATTCCCCGCCCCCCTCCTCCCCACCTCTGCCCCCCTCCCCCCCACCTCTGACTGTCCCCCCACCTCTGCCTCCCCTCCCCCCTCTGTCCCCTCCCCCACCTCTGCCTCCCCTCCCCCCCTCTGTCCCCTCCCCCACCTCTGCCCCCCCCAGCTCCCCTCCCCCACCCCCACCTCTGCCTCCCCTCCCCCACCTCTGCCCCCCCTCCCCTCCCCCACCTCTGCCCCCCCTCCTCACCTCTGCCCCCCACCTCTGCCCCCCCCTCCCCTGCCCCCCTCCCCCACCTCTGCCCTCCCCTCCCCTGCACCCCCTCCCCCACCTCTGCCCCCCCTCCCCTGCCCCCCTCCCCCACCTCTGCCCCCCCCCATCCCCACCTCTGCCCTCCCCTCCCCTGCCCCCCCTCCCCCACCTCTGCCCCCCCATCCCCACCTCTGCCCTCCCTCCCCTGCCCCCCCTCCCCCACCTCTGCCCCCCCCCCATCCCCACCTCTGCCCTCCCCTCCCCTGCCCCCCCTCCCCCACCTCTGCCCCCCCCCACCTCTGCCCCCCCCATCCCCACCTCTGCCCCCCCTCCCCTGCCCCCCCTCCCCCACCTCTGCCCCCCCCCATCCCCACCTTTGCCCTCCCCTCCCCTGCCCCCCCCCCACCTCTGCCCCCCCTCCCCTGCCCCCCCTCCCCCACCTCTGCCCCCCCTCCCCCACCTCTGCCCCCCCCATCCCCACCTCTGCCCTCCCCTCCCCTGCCCCCCCTCCCCCACCTCTGCCCCCCCCCATCCCCACCTCTGCCCCCCCCCATCCCCACCTCTGCCCCCCCCCATCCCCACCTCTGCCCCCCCCCATCCCCACCTCTGCCCCCCCCCATCCCCACCTCTGCCCCCCCCCATCCCCACCTCTGCCCCCCCCCATCCCCACCTCTGCCCCCCCCCATCCCCACCTCTGCCCTCCCCTCCCCCACCTGTCGTAGAAGACGAGCGGCGGCCTGGCGTCGGGCAGCAGGTGGAAGTGTACGTGTGTAGTGGCGGCCAGGCGGGCCCACAGCAGGCGGCGGGTGGCGGCGTCCAGCAGCAGCGGGAAGGCGGGGATGCGGCTGTCGAGGCGGAACCACAGCGTGGACACGGTGATACCGTCCAACCCCTCCAGGGACACCTCCTCCAGCAGCGCGCCCACCGCGTCCATGGCCGCCCGGCCCCGGCCCCCCGGCCCCGGCCCGGACCACACCTCCCCTCACTATCCTCCTCCCTCCCTCCTTTCTCTCCCCTCCCCCCTCTCTCCCCACTCTCTCTTTATCTCTCGCTCCTCTCTCCTCTTCTCTCTCTCCCCCTCTCTCTCTCCCCTTCTCTCTCTCTCTCAAACACTCTCTTCCCCCCCTCCCCCCTTCTCTCTCCCCGCCCCGGCCCCTCTACGGCAAGTGCCGGCACCGCGTTGCTGCAGCGCGCAGCTCGAAACCAACCTCTGCTCCACACACTCACACACACACACACACACACAGCACACTCACACACACACAGCACACTCGCACGCACACACACTCGCTCACACACAGCACACTCACACAAACACTCACACACACTCACACACACACACAGCACACTCACACACTCTGCACACTCACACACACACAGCACACTCACACACTCACACACACACAGCTCACACACACAGCACACTCACACACTCGCACGCACACACACACACTCGCTCACACACAGCACACTCACACAAACACTCACACACCCCACACCCACTCACACAAACACACACACCCACTCACACTCACACACTCACTCACACACGCACACACACAGCACACTCGCACGCACACACACACTCGCACACACACAGCACACTCACACAAACACTCACACACTCACACACCCCACACACACTCACACAAACACACACACCCACTCACTCACTCACACACACACACTCATACACACACTCACACACACAGCACAGCCTCGACCCTTCTTTCCCAATTACTACCAGGGCAGAAAGAACTACAGCAATGTATTCTGCACTGTACCTTCCCCTTTGCTGTGTCACTTCCTTTCTGATTAAATGTAGTTCTAATTAATAACAAGGACAGAAAGAACTATATTCCTCATTGTATCTTCTCCTTTGCTCTCGCTCTGCCTTCCCAATTAACAACGGCAGAACGAACTTTGCTCTGCACTCTGTATCTCCCCCTTTACTGTGGCTCTTCCTTTCTAATTACTAATATGGGCAGAAGTAACTATATTCTGCACTCTGTATATAAGCCATGATGTGTCTCTTTTTTAGCTTCTTTTAAAGATGCAGGAACAATTTGTTTGTAGACTCCAAGAGGAATGAAAACATTTTATTTTAGTTAACTTTTGGGGGAATCTGGCCTCATTACCAACATTTATCACCCATCCCTAATTGCCCTCAGAAAGTCGTCACTCTGTGTCTTCACTGTGATCTTTGCCTTATTTAGCTTCTTTCTTTAAAGACAGATGAACAATTCTTTTATAGATTCCCAGAGGAAAGAAAACTTTTTTGTTTGTTTATTTAGCTCTTTTGGGGGATCTGGCCTCATCACCAACATGCATTACCCATCCCCAAGTGCCCTCAGAAAGTGGTTGTTGGTTGTCACTTCATATTCTGTACTCTGTATCTTTCCCTTTGCTCTATAGAGAGTTAGATATAACTCTTGGGGCTTAGGGATATGGGGAGAACGCAGGAACAGGGTACTGTTTTTGGATGATCAGCTATGATCATATTGAATGGTGGTGCTGGCTCGAAGGGCCGAATGGCCTACTCCTGCACCTATTTTGTACGTTTCTATATTGTACTTGAGGTAGCAAGAAGGAACTGCAGATGCTCGTTTCAACACAAAAGGACACAAAGTGCTGTAGCGACCAGCTCGAAACCAGCCACTGCCCCACACAGCCCAGCAGAGCTGTGACTCTTCCTTTGTAATTAAATGCAAGAGCAGAAAGAACTATATTCTGCACTCTGTATATTCACTGTGATCTTTGCCCTATTTAGTTTCTTCCTTTAAAGACAGAGGAACAATTCTTAGGTAGATTCCCAGAGGAAAGAAAATCTTTTTATTTCCGTTTACATAGCTTTTTTGGAATGTAGCCTCAGTACCAAAATTTATTACCCATCCCTAATAGCCCTCAGAAAGTTTTGCTGGACCTACAGAGGTCACGGCCTCCGAGAGGAGTCCAGCAATACCAGGAGGATCTGCTTAAGCCGCCAAGGGGCAGAGATACTGGCCCGCAAAGTCGGCCTTGGACATCGGCTATGGCAGTTTTGGTCTCCAAATTTGAGGAAGGATATTCTTGCTATTGAGGTCGTGCAGCGTAGGTTTACTAGGTTAATTCCCGGAATGGCGGGACTGTCATATGTTGAAAGACTGGAGCGACTAGGCTTGTATACACTGGAATTTAGAAGGATGAGAGGGGATCTTATCGAAACGTACAAGATTATTAAGGGGTTGGACACGTTAGAGGCAGGAAACATGTTCCCAATGATGGGGGAGTCCAGAACCAGGGGCCACAGTTTAAGAATAAGGGGTAGGCCATTTAGAACTGAGATGAGGAAAAACTTTTTCAGTCAGAGAGTTGTAAATCTGTGGAATTCTCTGCCTCAGAAGGCAGTGGAGGCCAATTCTCTGAATGCATTCAAGAGAGAGCTAGATAGAGCTCTTAAGGATAGTGGAGTCAGGGGGTATGGGGAGAAGGCAGGAACGGGGTACTGATTGAGAATGATCAGCCATGATCACATTCAATGGCATGCTGGCTCGAAGGGCCGAATGGCCTCCTCCAATAGACAATATTGTCTATTGTCTATAATAGATCTAAGATAGACACCAAATGCTGGAGTAACTCAGCGGGACAGGCAGCATCACTGGAGAGAAGGAATTGGCGACGAAACGTGACCCATTACTTTTCTCCAGAGATGCTGCCTGTCCCGCTGAGTTAGTCCAGCTTTTTGTCTCTACATCTTCAGTTTAAACCAGTATCTGTAGTTCCTTCGTACACATGGGAATAGATCTGCCGGCTCCGGGCGGGCCGGAGTTCCAAAATCCCGGTTACAGGGGGCAAATTCGACCTGCCGATCGGCCGTAGAAGTTCCAATGAAGTTGAAATCGGCCAACTCACCCGGCCTAGGCACAACATTTTCAGGGGGACTTCCGGGGGAGATTTCAAGTGAGTTCTCGTAATTTTGTCTGGATTAAAGGAGGTGCCTGACCATCAGTTGCTGGAAAATTGGTGGTGGACCTATACCTAGACATTATCGATGTCGTGAACATACCCAGCAACTGAACCGTCACAACTGAACCTTTTGGACAAGGAAGATCTGCTATCCTCTCGGTGAAATTCCTTTCCATTTTTGTCCTGAAAGATTGATCTCCTTAATTTAAGATGGCTGGATCTCTTGCCGGGAGACCGTCATCTGTACATTTACTATCTCTAACCACAGGTGAGGATTGGGAGGATTCAAGAACATTTGTTCCTTTATTTCAGAAGGGAAGTAGAGAGAATCCAGGGAATTGTCGGCCAGTGAGCCTCATCTTCAGTGGTAGGGAAACTATTGGAGAGAATTCTTTGGGACAGGATGTAGAGTCAGAGAGTCATCATCGGAGGTCACTAGAAGCGAGTATGACTGTCCTCTCCATAGGGTCGTCTACTTGTGGATCTGCAGATGTCTGTGGAGGCCGATCCTCGATCCACACACCTTGGTGCAACGTGGGCAGGGGAGACTGCCGGTGGTTGGTAGTGGTTGATCCCCCTTCTCTCTCTCCTTGCGTTGCTGTTGCTTTGTCTCATAGTCATACAGTGTGGGAACAGGCCCTTCTGCCCAACTTGCCCACACCGACCAATATGTCCCATGTGGATAAGTCCCACTTGCCTACGTTTGGCCCATATCTAGCATGGATGGGACATGTTGGTCAGTGTGGGCAAGTTCATCGCATTTGGAATGGGACTTGCACTTGGCATTATGTTCGGCGCAGTCATTGTTGGCCGAAGGGCTTATCCTGTTCTGTACTGTTGTATATACTGCATCTCGTACTTATTGATCTGAACACATAAGCCAACAAACAGAGTAATTTTTTCCCTTTAAAATGTTCTAGGATTTGTGATCTTTTCGTTTAAAAAGGATCACCGGCATATTAAGGAATCAAAACATGCAAACCCAGAAAAATTGCTGTAGCACAGGATTTTGATTTCAGATTCTGGATCATTGATGGAAATGCCCTGCCACTCAGTGGCAGATATTAAGTATTGCAAGTATACAAGAACATTGTACTATGATTTGTGGCATCCCTTTCAGTAACTGAATATAAAATCCAGCCACTCCAGAGTAGCAACCAATAGTGCATGCAGAATGCAAAAGCAAAGAATACATTTTTAAGCAGTGACAGTTGTTAAATGGCAGCAAAAACTGCAAAGGCCAAAGGTCTATTTATTCATTTTGTACGGTACTTAGACTGCGTTAGAAACAGGCCCTTCAGCCCACCGAGTCCAGGCCGACCATCGATCGCCCATTCACACTAGTTCTATGTTATCCCACTTTCACATTCACTCCAAACACTAGCGGCAATTTACAGGCCAATTAACCTACAAGCCCACATGGTCCCAGGGAGAACGTGAAAACTCCACACAGACAGTACCTGAGGTCAGGAGACCCAGGGTCTCTGACGCTGTGTGGCAGCGGCTCCACTGTGCCACCCTTGTTTGAATCTCCTATTAACAAAGTTTTAAAACAACCCTGCAGACTACTTTTGGAATTAATTTAGAAACAAAAGGTAAATACCTTACCTGTTCTTAACCTTTTTACTTCATCGGCAACCCAATTAAAACAAAGAGGATCATGATGCTTGCACTAGCCTGAGGGCCTGGATGTAAAATGCACTGGTCCCACAACTCAGGACATCTATGCTCCACTACTAGGGTTGGCAATGAAGTGGTAGGTCCGAAACTGCTGCCTAAAGGTAAGCATAGTGTAGCTCTCACTTACCATAGCAATTAGTTTTGAACTTGTTCTGGTGATAAAACACGAGGATTTTCGTGGTTTTTACTTTTGCCTGCTTCCAATGACTATGGTTTGGGAATAAAGGCAATGCAGTAATTGCACTGCATTTTGCTGTAATTTAAATGTTAATCTTTTCTATTTTATCTTGCACTTTCCAATATAATGCTGATTAACAAACATCAACAGGACACACTGAGGAAGTAATTTTATATGTAAGGTATGACTTAATATGACTTGTTGAAGGCTACAGTGTAGCAGTTTGTTTTGTTATCTATACACTGTAAATGGATCCATTGTAATCATGTATTGTCTTTCCTTTGACTGGTTAACTCACAAAAGCTTTTCACTGTATTTGCAGAATGTAACTTGTTCTCTGGCTACAAAGGTCAGCATTGTTAGGTTTTTAAAAAAATATTCTCTGAAATGGCTGTGGCACGTCTGTCTTCATTGAACTTTGACTATCTCTACTTTTCCATGTAGAAACCACATGATTTTCTTCCCTTTTCAGACCAAATTACAGCACAGAAATAACCTCTGGTGAATTCATTAGCCCAACTTTGTCCAGTCATCCAATCTATTAATATCCATTCACGCTGCCCAAGTTTGTGGATAATGAATTTCAACCATATTGAAATACAAAACCGTCTCAAGCTGACGGTCCCATGATAGTGAAAAAAATAACCTCGTTTTTAAGAGGAAATTATATAACTTAATTTTTTTTCTCGTCTAATTTTATAAATGTTTGATGCGTTCAGATTAGTGATTGCTTCCTACTTTTACATACAAAATAGAAATGGGACAGCACAATGGCGCAACTGGTAGAGCCACTGCCTCATAGCACCAGAGACCAGAGATCGATCCTGGATGGAGTTGTGTGTGTGGAGTTCGTACTTTCTCCCTGCGACCGCATGGGTTTCCTCTGTTTACTCCGTTTTTCTCCGACGTCTGAAAGATATTGAGTTTGTGGGTTAATTGACCTCTGAACTGCCCCTAGGGTGTTCCGAATGGATGAGAAAGTGGGATAAGATAGAATTAATGTGAACAGGTGGTTGATGGCCGGCATGGACTTGGTGGGCTAAAGGTCCTGTTTTCTTCTTGTATCTCAAGAACAAAACCAAAAAAATTAAAGGCCAAAATGCAATCATAGGATAAAGGGCCTGTGGCACAATCATAGAACGCGGTTATGAAATGTCAGCTTGTTCAGCCTTCCATGTCCATAACAGGTTGGTAGGGACAAGCAGTTGGTTAGATCCAGGTCCAAACGGAAGTGATGAGACATTTGTAGAAATATTTAATTACATAATGTACAATTGCCTGGATATAGTATATCTGCACTTAGTTTGTTGCTGAGATTCCAGTATTCATTTAATGTAAAGTGCAAAGGATGGCACAGTGGTAGAGTTGCTGCCTTACAGCACCAGAGACCTGGGTTCGATCCTGGGTATGGAGTTTGTATGATCTCCTCACGACTGTGGGTTTTCTCCGGGTGCTCCAGTTTCCTTGCACACTCCAAAGACGTAGATTAATCAGGAAGAATTGTAAATTGTCCCTAGTGTGCAGTATAGTGTTAGTTAGTGGTAGTGATGGCTAGTCGGCATGGAATTGGTGGGCCTGAAGGGCCTGTTCCCGGCTGTATCTCTAAACTAAACTACTCTTCAAATATTTGCTATTAAAACTGTCAAAAGCAAGGTCTTAGTGATGGACGTATTCAATAGTTGTTAAAGGCAGCATAGTAGTTTGTTGTGATGTGCTTCAACCTTATAACATGCTTCAGAAAGAAACCTGCTGTATTTCCTGGGCTGGTATATGCAATTTCAGTTCCACACCAGTTTGCTGCATCTGAACTTATCTTAGGTGGTTAGAGTGAAAATCACTCAGTTACACTACACTATTTGAAAAGCCTATGAGAGATCAAAAAAAGTCAACAATATCAGCAATATTCATAACGACAATGCATAGTGATGGAGAAAAAATCTAAATACTAAATTCCGTGCTTAAATTTTCAACTTGTCTAATGCCGATAGAGTGATATCAGCAATAATGCACTAACATCACCCATATATTCTGCTTTACTTTTTGCCAATTTTATTGCAATTTACACCACAACATTAAATTAACATTTTGTTTTCTTTAAAAGTAGTAAAAAGTCACTGGCTCAATTCCTCCAATAATAATAATGTTATGATCAATAGGCTATATCTCAATGATTCATGGGTTTATTTTCACATGTGCAAATGCGTAGCAAAATTTTCTTGCATACTGCCCAGTATAGTATTCCATACCCAAGCACATCCTCAATTAGCAAGTATACAGAAATAGTCCATTAAGCCCACATGCAAGAGGCGCCATAATTTGGTGCCATTTTCGAAGTCCAGTCTCTCTAGTTCTAATGAGCGGTGCCCGATCCAGGCCCTTTATCTCCCAAGGGAAGGAAGTTATGAGCTGTATTGTGGGAATACTTCCATATCAGGTCGCGTAATGTTTTATTACCTCTAACCAGCTCAAAGGCAAGGCAAAAATATTTGTTGTCCATCGCTAACTGTTGTCAGACCAGACAGGGGTTACATAGGCTATGCCAGGTAAAGATGACTTTTGACCTAGATGCCTATTTACACTACTCTCCCAGCTTCACTATCACTGTTACCAATGCCATCATTTTTATTCCAGAATCATTTCATGGCAAATTTAAATTTCCTAGCCACCACAATGAAATTTGAACTTGCGGCTTCAGATCATTAATCCAGGTTTCTGGATTGTTTGTCAAATGTTATCTATCGGCGTTTAAAAAATCAAAATGATGATCAATATGGTCCAATCAAACAGAGAAGATGCAGATATAACAAACACAGAATTCACTTAATTTTTTTCTTTATTGTCCAAGTACCTTTTAAAAGATAATTGTACAAGTCAGCACACTGAAAGATGACTGAAACCAGGTAACTAAATCTTCTGACGTGCTGCTACTTGAAGACATCTTTAGAAAATGTACATATTTACAATGGAAACCCTTAGAAAAAAGGGAAATGCAAAACCCGTGAATGCAGGGCCACTTAAAAATCCCGCTGGACACCGAATGCAGGAGAAAATCATACTGCAAATCCCTGGATGAGGAGAGCTATTCCTCGTCATTGGGGGGAGGGGGTGGGGTCACATAGCGTCGGACAGGTAACAGCATTGAATATAAAAGGCACTCTGTGATGTACTTTTATTTACACAATACCTTGCAGAAACACAAGTATGATGTTTTAGACTGTTCCTTAGACTTAGTGGATTTTGGGAAAATTTGTAACTAATCATCATTTCTGTGCAACAGAATGAATATCCCTCATTAGTTTTAAGCGCAGTTTCTATAAATTTATACAGCCAAATGGCAGTAAATTGTACTGAGGGGAGGAATGATGCCATCAGAATGGATGTGGGCGAGACAACAGCATGACAAATTGATTACATCTATAAATAAGCATAGGTGGTAAAAGCCCAACTTGCAGTATAAACATTTAAAATCATAATTCATGCCCTTTTGACCATTGTGAGAGTAGAAACAGGGATTTCTCCCTCTGGGTGTTCTGTCATAAATCAGCCAACACAGAATGAGACTTGACAGGTGAAAAGACAATTTTTCCTCACAATTCCTAGTCTCAATAACCTGATAAAAATCACATTTACAGTAACCTTTACTGTATAGGCCTTTTCATTTCCCGGGACAAACTTTATTCATAAACAATTTGAAAAAAGGCAGCGGCAATGCACAATTGAAATTGGGTACCAATGAACTATAGCATAATATTTACTATGGGGAACAAAGTAATTCCTTAAGTACCAAAGTTACAGAAGAATAATTACTGAGCATCAAAAAATTAACAGCTTGGCTAGTTTTTCATTTTGTTCCCAAGAGCAGTATCTTAAATTTTGGCTGAGGGCAGTTTAAATCTTTCAATACTAGAGCGAGCCCAGATGAAAAGAATGTGTGTTATTTCACAGCTGTTTGTTGCTAGTTTAAAGACAATCAAATATATTCCAGACACTAACTTGCAATTTACTAAACTGTTAAGATTGTGTATGCTAAGAATAAATTAAATACAGTGGCTTCTTTTACAGAATGTCATATTTTAAGCTTGACCACTTTGAATTGATCGCTGTACTAATTTGGCCAACTTCAAGCACTTGTGTCAGCATGGCAACAGGGGCAGTAAAGCCACACATCACATTGCAATCTGTGAATTCAGTGCTGACAGCCTGGTAGGTGGTTTAAAGAAAAACTAAATGGCGACTGTCAGGATGTATTACCAGTTTCACCCTGGAAATGAAGATTGGGAACTGTTTTTAAAGCGTATCAATGGTGCTGAAGTGGAGATGGTTGAGAGCTTAGATCCAAGTTGTAAATATCACCATTAATATGACCTGGTCTAACCACATTGACACTACGGCTGTGAAACCATACCAATGCCTCTACTTCCTCAGAAGGCTAAAGAAATTTGGCATGCCTCCAATGACTCTGAATTTCTGCAGAGGCTCAATAGAAATCATCTTCTCCAGATGCATCATAGTTGCTATGGCAACTGTTATGCCCAACACTGCAAAAATTGCAGAGAGTTGTGTAGGCAGCCCAGTTCATCACACAAACCCACCTACCCACCCCACCGACTCCATTTATATTTCACATTGCCTCAGGAAAGTAGCCAATATAATTACCATTCACACACAGGTCATTCTCTCTTCTCTTCTCTCCTGTCAGGCAGAAGATACAAAAGCTTGAAAGCATGTACCACCAGATTCAATAACAGCTTCCTCCCCACTGTTATGAAACTCTTGAATGGAGCTCTTATAGGCCAAGGATGAATTCCCCATGTTCTAATCTAACTCATTGTGGCCCTAGCAATTTATCTGTTTTCTATGTAGCTGTAACACTATACTCTGCATTTTATTTCCCCCTCTGCACTACCTGATGTACTCATGTATGGTATGATTTGCCTGGATAGCACACAACATTTTTCACTGCATCTTGGTACATATGAAATAATAAACATCAAAATATTGCAACCAATTTAACCCGTGCTAGAGTCAGCAAACAAAATCAATACCAGTTGTTCTTCTAATTCATGCTGAAACCCAATAAATAAAACAAATTTAATTCATTCAAGCTGTTTGTGGAGAGAATTTGGGACAAATTAGCTAGATTTCAGTTTTTGCTTTCAAAATGCAGCTGCGAGCCAAAATGTGCAGAAATTAGAAAGTACCAAAGCTATTAATGCCTGGTACCAGCAACTCATTAGAAAGGGAAGTGAGGAAATGCTCCCAGTCAATTGCTCCCTGGCATACACATTCCGATTGGGTCGTACAAAACAGTAGAACCTATACCCCTGTGAAAAAGGCCGATACAGCAGTAATTTCAAAGGTGACTATGTAAACTTTCTTGATGGGCATCATCCTGACAAGCCAGTAGAATTAGTGATAATCATCAATTCTACAAGTAGAGAAACACCTACCAATGGTTGAAATATGGACAAAATAGCTATTAATACATGGCTGTACACATTTGGTGAGCTCAAGTACCTGTATGTATGTTTTAAAATAACATAAGAGCACTGTTACATTAAAAATGCTATTTTCCTCAGATTACATTATATCAAAAATATGCAGCTTTAGTAAACAGTTTCATATTACAATTTCTAATACAATTTTACAATGCTACATTACACTTAGTGTTTGAAATATACTGATAATGCTGCAAACATTCCCCTTGAAAGGACTGCACTGGCAGACCTTGGTGTTGAAAGCACCATATTTTTCTGCTGTAACGAGCAGTTGTAAAATATCCCTGTGGAGAGTTGGAAGCCTTAATATATCAGGTTGATGCATTTTCCACAGTTAACCACTGTGACCTCCAGTAATGCATTTTCAAATACTCCAAGCAGCTGAATGTTCTCTTGTACCATTACATACTCTTCTTCATGGCTGGCTTGCATTTAGTCGATTTTTTCTACTTTTCCAATAATTTTCTCCTCAAAAATTGGCAGAATTGCTTCCTCGTCACGAACCTCTTCAAATACCACCCCACAGTCAAATTCATCACTTACTTTCTTGAAATAATACCTGCAGAGCAAGCAAATCAATTAAATGCCATGGTTAGGAATTTATAATCAGACAATTTGAAGTGCAAACCCTTAGACTAGAATTAAAAGAGACAGCAGTTTAAAAATGTCAAGGGTTGATTTTACATTTGTAATTTTCTTCCTCTAAACGATGCTACTTTCCACATCATGGTGTATGCACAGAAGACAAGTTATTCAACTCCATGACTACATTATTAAAACAAATTAAACATTCTCTGGAGATTACAGGGCCCACTTGATCTGTTTGTTAAAATTCTGCAGAGGTGGAAGAGGTTCGACCAAATGGAGTCAAATCAATCAATAGCAGCGGTTTCAGCATGATTCCAGCTAACTTTCAGACTGGATTATGCTCCCGATCGCAATGTAATCTGTCAGTGGGTACATGTGCTGCCACCATCATAAAAGCTTTCAAGCCTAATTGATTCACATCAGCTTACTACTTAGAATATTACACTTCATCAGACTTCTAAAGTACTTTTGATGTGTGGGTTCACGGACAACACATGAAAGATTGCAGATTGAAAAAAGTATATTTAATGACCAGATAAAAAATAACGAAGCTTTTGATTTTCTTAGTCCAATTGATGAAGGCAGAGACCCTGACAAGCATTAAGTACAAATCAATGGTCCTTATAAATTTGCATACAATTGTACATATTGAGTTATTTTATTTGCAATTTATCTCTTGAAGAAATAGACTTAACGATAACAATTTCAAGACTTCCAGTTACATGAAGTTCGAGCACAATAAAGCAGCCAACTAAGATGCTTTGGCTGGATGGACAGTGGGCCTGAGTCATGTAAAGGATTGGGCAGCCTAGGAATAAATTAAAATGTAGATGGGTTGGTTAGTAAGTTTGCAGACAATACAAAGATTAGTGGATTTGCTGACAGCAGAGATGGCTGTCAAGCAAATACAACAAGATACATCAGTTACAGATCTGGGTGGAGAAAGGGCAGATGGAGCTTAATCCAGACAAGTATGTGGCATTGCACTTTCCAAGGTTGTATGCAAGGAGAGAGTATATGGTTAATGGCAAGACTATTAACTGCATTGATATACAGAGGGATCTTGGTGTCCGAGTCTATAGCTCCTTGAAAGTAGCAACACAAATAGATAGAGTGATAAAGAATGCGTGTGGTATGCTTTCCTTCATTTCATTCAAAGCATTGAGTGAGGAAGTCATGTTGCAGCTTTATAAAACTTTGGTTAGGTCACATTTGGACTATTGCCTGCAGATTTTGTTGCCCATGATAGGAGGATGTAAAGGCTCTTGTAGAAGGTGTGCAGAAGAAATTTACCAAGATGCAGCCTGGATCAGAGGGTAATAAGTATAAGGAGAGGTTGGACAAACTTGGATTCTTTTCTCTGAAGTAGAAGATGAGGAAGGCATGAGACAGATAGGGTAGTCATTTCCCCCAAGCTGCCAGGGTTAGTGGTGGAGGCAGATACAATAAGATTTAAGAGGCTTTTAGACACATGAATATCAGGGAATGGAGAGATATGGAGCACATGAAGGAGATTAATTTGGTATCACATTCACTACAGACGTCGGGAACCAATTGACTGTACTAGTCTATGTTCTAATTAGCAGTAATGGTGTTACTTAAAATCAAGTGCACAAAAGATACGGCTAACATCATTTACACCAGGACCCTTAATCTGCAAATCCAGGCAGATAATTTTCTGAAGGGATATATTCAAAACACCCACATTCTTACAGTTATCATTTTCAAAAGTCCTTTTTTTGAGAAAGCTAATTGTCATTCTTCAGTAACCATTCATTTCTCCCCACATACTTTAACTGAAATTGTTAAGGTACTTCCATTGGGATAATTAGTCGGCAATTTTGCAATGCTGCAAAAATCTCAGATTTTGAAAACATACCTGTAATTCCCTTTCTTAGTCAACAGCTCCTTAAACTGTCCTAATGTGACCACGCGCCCTTTAACAGATGTTCTGTATGGAATCGGTTCCCCACAGAAGTAGTAGGCCACCACGATGTTGTCACCAGGTTGAGACACACCATTCGCCGACTTCTTCTGCAGTTTATGCCTTTAATGGGAGAAAAAGATCACAGTGAGCTTCCTTTTACTCATCCATGTTATAAAACATTGGTAAAGCATCTACAGCAACAAGGCAAGTAGCAGAGTTCAAAAGGGTGACAACGTATTTTATTAGCCAAAGAAACCAAATAGAAAATTGCTTAAATAATGAGATATAAAAGATGTTAATCAAAATTACTAGCTTATCAAAATGCCTCAAATTTAATTTGCTTTGGATTCAGACAAATTTGAGTTTGACAATCACTGAATGGAGTTTTGTCATTTATTGCAAATTGATTTATTGCCAAACAATTGCTGCAAAATCATTTCCCACTGTAAAAATGCTTCTCAAAAACTGAGATTTTCATAATTCTCAATTAAATGTGAGGACCTAAACCATTAACATTGAAAATTTCAGTTCCTCAAATGATAAAAGGATTTGTTTCATCATGTTTAAATAATTAATACCCTACGCTAATGATGGGATCCCCACAAACACTTACCTTCCCCGAATCAAAAATACATCATCAGCGACACAAGGACTTCCCTTTCATAAATACCACCCCAATATTAAACAGGCTGACAAAGGTGGGTCTAATGTCTGGAGAACTGACCTCTATCTTGCTAAGGCCAGTTGGCAACTCTCAGATACCTCCCTTTGGGAGCCCCCATCATTGCCCCCATCGTTGACATCAGGCCATTTGGCAACAACCAGCTGTTGCTACCCAGCCAGTCAGAAACCTAATTTCCTCAGTACATCTTTCCTCCACAGCTTCCAGTCTTATCCGAGTCTCATGCAGCCCCCTTCTATCGCCTACCCAAAATCCACAAGCAGGATTGTCCAGGTAGATCTATTGTTTCAGCTGGTTGTTGCCCTAAACTTATTTCTTCCTACCATGTTTTTATCCTTTCTTCTCTGACCCTGTCCACATGTGTCCAAAAACACCAACGCTGCAGTTCTGATATTTTGACCATTTCTAATTCCCTTGTTCGAAACAACTAATATTTAATCTCTGACTCTTTACACTGCCATCCTAATTTTCCATAACACAAAGTTATATCGTCTACCCATCGAGAAAGAAGTGGAAACAAAGTGTGTTGGTTTATGCATTTTCCTTCAGACAGATTTCGTGAAAGTAAATTCTATTCCATATCACACATTTTTGCGATTTGTGAACTCTGTAAAATCTAATTTCCACAACTCAAACAGCCATTACATGAGGGTCACCGATACTGGCAGTTATATTTGGCAACTATTGGCAATTGCCACGCTGTAAACCTTGGTTCTTTCCCTCTAAATGCTCATGTTCATTCATTGACCAATAAATTTACAGCTTATCCATTGTTAAAAATGGCTTTAAAGATGGCAAACGTACTACACAATGTTTTGTAACATTAGGTTACCGTGCCCAGATCAAGGTTGTCCTATTATTTTTGCAATTCCGCCTACTGTATAGCAGCAACCATTGGCAGTATTCCTCAGGCCTGAGTATTCCTTAGCAGGGAAATAATTTAATCACTGAAACAAGCGGTAGACAGGAAGGTGGACATTTGCCCAGTCAGCTTTGACAGTATATCATATAACATATATGCTCTTCAAAATGTTTTTTTGGTGAGGGAAATCTGTAATTGGATAAGTGATCCATATGGACATCAGAGATGCAGTCCTAATCAATGGGTCAGAAACAGAAAGCTGCTCAATCAAATCTGGCATTAGGCAAGAGCCTTTTTCTGATCCTAACTGGCAGAGTAACTCAGACCAAAGC